>NC_048300.1:155965041-156265041 GCF_013100865.1 Trachemys scripta elegans | reverse complement strand
CTCCACCATTCTTTCCTTTGATAGTTTATTTATGCACTTTATTTATGAAGGAGATAAAGTGACAAAGAATCGAGTGAAACTAATATGTATGGAGAGTTCCATTCTGCCCTATGTCTTAAAAAATCCCTGCATCAGTAAAAAACAAATAATTGGGAAAAGTAGTTGTATCTTTGCCTGCTCCCAGGCCAGCAACATTTACACTGTAAAATGCTCTTTTTTAAAAAAAAATCTTTTTTGCACATCTGGTCAGTCCAAGGTACAAATAGGTGCTTTCAGCGGATATGGTCAGTGTTTCAACCATCCATAAAACCCTATACAGGATTAGATCTACTCTTCACAGAACAGTACCTCCTTCTGTCTGCTGAATCCATAATATGCTTCCTAGTCATTTCCTTACATTGCATAACATAGCGTGGCACAGTAATCACAGCGAGAAAGGTGTGAGAAATAAGTAATTTTGAACTGAAACTCTGTGGTACAAAAAGCTTAGTCAAAAGCTTAGAAATCTGGGGGAGGGATAGTTCAGTGGTTTGAGCATTGGCCTGCTAAATCCAGGATTGTGAGTTCAATCCTTGAGGGGGCCACTTGGGGATCTGAGGCAAAATCAGTACTTGGTCCTTCTAGTGAAGGCAGGGGGCTGGACTCAAAGACCTCGCAAGGTCCCTTCCAGTTCTAGGAAATGGGATATCTCCATTTATTATTATTAAAAAACATACATATGATATGTGTGTTTGTGTTGCTAAATTGTGAGTTGGCCACCACTCCTACACAGGTAAATAAGGGCCCATTTTACATCTCTAGATGGGTTATACCTGGTCCTTGGGCATGGGTGTGCAGGACAAGAGGGATGGTGCACGCCTACTTACTCTGTAGTCAATGGGAAGGGGCAGAATCTTGGCTTCATCCTCCTAACTAATTGGCCAAAGCTGTGGGCATTGCAATTTACTGATGATTAGAGCTGTGCAGGAATCAGAAGGACCATTTTGCAGGAAATTCTGCAATTTTGAAATATGTTTTCATTTTGAACTGGAACAAAAACATAGAATTTTGAAACTGCCTGCGAAATGAATCAAAATACTTTGCTCTAATAAAATTGAAACACTTTGTTCCAGTTTCAATTTTAAGATAAAACACAATAAAATTCTAAAATGCCATTTAGAACCCAAAATTGAAACATTCCATTCTGATAAAGTCAAAACAAAACATTTTATGGAATGCTTCACTTCAATTTGCTTTTGAAAATGAAATTTTATTGAAATTGACAAGTTGATGTGGAAAGTTTTGATTTTGATGAGAGAGCGTTTTCTGACAGAATAACATTCAACCAACTCTACTGTTGGGCAGGCCAGCAGCAAATTACCACCCTACTGGAAAAAGGAGGAAGCAGAGAAGGAATTGTGCCTCAAAGGGGTGTGTATGAATCAAAATGCCTCCCGGGACTACTCCTGGGATGGTGCTGGAAGTCACAGTCTAGTTCATATGATTTTAAAATGTGTCTGAAATCAACAGATATACTTGCATGATTTGGCCCCACATTGTCCCACTTTGTATGTGGATGAGAGCAGAATCAAGACCTACAAGTTTATTCTGCCTGAAAACTATATCAGCTATAGAAAATTAGGAAAGTGTAATAAGTAAAGCGTAATACAAAGTTTCTTTATTAACAAGAACACATATGGGATGACATTATAAAAGGGAAGAATGATAATTACTTATGTTAAGTGTTTGATATTTTCAATATTAACAAGTCAACATATTAACTGCTTATTCATGTAATGTCAAATGCAACTCTCTAAAGAGGGCAACTCCATTGAAGTCAAGTGGATAGTCCCACTTTCACCAGGGATGATTTTGGCCCTGCAATAATAGACTGTAGATGTGGAAAAATCTAATAGATTTTCAACTTCATTGCTCTGCAAGGGCGGCTTACAGCCCTCTGGATGAGGAAATTTATTCCTGTTTTAAAGATCACCTTGTATCAAAAAAAGATCAGCTTTAGGAAATGTACATGATCTAATACTAATGTAAATGAACTACTACATATCTTCTAGACTATAAATTGTCCTAACTTCTGTTTTAAAAAGAAAAACAATTCCTGAAGTTCAGAAACGAATGCTTTCTAGTCATCTGTCTTTGAAGTTTGGCATGCAGAGCCTATTGTGGAGATCACTTCGTATCTTTTTAAAATTCCAAAAATATGAAAATGATATTTCATAAAATATTCCACATGTGAAAACTATTATTGTGCTTTTATTTTGCTAGGGACCACAAGCATTTCTGAAACATGAATCCAGTCTCGCATAAAAAGTCAGGTTACTTATCATTTTCACAGATGATTAATTGCAACATCTAATCATGGCAGAGATACTGCAATCACAAAGGTAAATTATATTTCAAAGTACCCAGAAGGAGCAACAATATGTAAAACTCTTTAGCTTGTCCTAACTAAGCGATCATGTTTTTATTTTTAAAACATCATTGATGTCTGTGGTTAGTAAGTGAATAATTGGATAGCTTTAGAGTAAATATGTAGGCAACAGAATTTGTAACGAAAATATATTTTCTGAATAAGGAAACACAAAAGGTATGGAAACAAAAGTGAAGATATAAAAGATGCCTACTTATAAAAAAGAAATATAAAAAGAAATACAGTACTAAAGTATATTGCATAGTCTACTATTCTTTGAGAAGGAATGACTTAGACTTCTGTTGCACTTCCCATCCCTTCCTCCCCCTGAGATGTTCAGAATGTTCTTTTGTGGATTATCAAGGTTTTTATGGTCACACAAAACCAAAGTTTACTGTGGAAAGCTATCACCTGGAGGGCTGAAGAAGTGGCAGACAATATGATACAAACCTAAATCCTCAGGTCTCTTACACCCAAAGGGGAATAGTTTCCCATATGCTGAATTTAAAAGTACAGACTCTACAGTTTGTTTCATTATGCCCTTTGAAAATGGTATTTTGCTCTAAATGTGCTGTGGCTTCAATTACCCTTTGCTGAAGTGTGAGTGCATTTCCAGGGAAGCCTTGGGGAGATGTAAGATTTAGATGAAAAAAAGGAGAAGCAATTTATTTATATAAATAAAAATGACTAAAATAACAACAGGCACAGTAGGTGCACAACACAAAGACAAAATAATAACATTCACCCACCTCAGGCTCCCTCCAATACCCTCATATAGAAGAGAAATCTACAGTCCTTCAGCCAGAGTTCACAGAGTATAAAAATGACATTGCATCCCCCAGATGACTAGCTTATTTTTAATGGCAAACATTGTTCCTAGAGTAACTCTCTGCTGCTTTCTGTATCCACATCTGATTTTTGGAAAAGATGAAAGTCCTAATTTGCAGCCCATGGCTCCCTGCTCCATCCCAGGTCACATCTTCTCATGGAAATCAAAAGTTAGTTCCTTGCCTTCTACCTCCTTAAGGGAATATAGCTGATTTTTACCAGCCCACGTAGAGGGGGAAGTCATCCTTCCCCTAAGACAGAGAAGGAGTTCAACTAGGGCGTGTATATCTTTAAAATGAATGATGCCCGTTTTTCTTGTTTGCTAGACCAAAATAATGAAATGTGCTGAGCGCATCTTAGTTATACCCTATTGACAGCAATACCAAGTAGCAGGCTCAGAGTTGTATGTATATGCCACCAGAGGCTTCCTAGTTGTACCTAGAGGGTCAGATTTTAGCCATTCCTGATGCTACAGACAACATTTCTATGCAAATCACACAAGGGAACTGGAAGTAGAAGCCTAAACCTTCACCTTGGAAACCACTTGAGCTCCACTAGCTGTTAGTAGTTTCTTTCCTGTGGAAAGAGCCAGACACTACACACTTGTGTAGTGGGGGCGACATTACACACACTTACTGATCCACATTATGCCCATACATTTCAAAATGACATTCTCAGCCACTAGTAGAGCTTCAGCAGCAATACCAGCAGCCATCTTGGAGACAAACAAAGGAATGAACCTGTCAGTTTAACTCTGGACCTGGAAACCTAGAGGGGGAGAACAGGCAAATCATCTAATCAATAGTCTTGCCAGTGCAGCACTGTTCTCTGTTGTAGATTGTAAGGTCTGTGAGGCAAGGACCATCATTTTCCATATAGTTGTGCAGCACATGGCATAATGGAGCTCCTCTCTGGTTGGCCTCTGTGCGCTATTATAATAAAAATGAAATAAATTTACCAGTGTTTTGTGCATTGGGAGATTATTTTGCAGGTGCCTACATCTGAGGATCAGGAAGAGTTTCCCAATGTGCTGCCTAATTTTTCCCTTTGTTAATTTCATCCATAATTCCAAGCTTTACCCTTTTTTACTTTCAACAGGACTACTCACACTAGAAAGCACTATGTGTGGTAATATCCCTAAGATGAAACCAAAACAGATTCCTGTGTATCAGCCATTTATGTATTTATTTTCACAATCAGGGAGAACCACCCTAAGTGTTTGGTTCCTCTATATCAGAGGTGGGCAACCTGTGACCCACGGGCCGCACGGGGCCTGTCGGATAATCTGCTGTCGGGCCGCGACACAGTTTGTTTACATTGACTGTCCACAGGCATGGCCGCTCGCAGCTCCCTGTGGCCACGGTTCATTGTTCTCTCTGTTCACCATTCTCTCTCTCACTCTCTCGCGACCCGCCAGCGGATTACCCTGATGGGCCACATGCGGCCCATGGGTCAGAGGTTGCCCACCACTGCTCTATATGAACATGTGTCCTTCCCCTCCATACTTCATTCTAGGGTTTTTTTCCTCTCTCCCCTCCCTTTACTCCAATCCTTTCTTTTTTCTGTCCTTCAGAGACACCTCAGGTAAATCCCACTGCAGGGAGAGCAGCACCTTTTCTCTCAATCAAGTTAATCCACCTAACACCCCATGAGATATGCATTATCTCCAGTTTACAGATCGGGAATAGGAAACAGAGGTGATATGCCTTGCTGTAAATCAAACAGTGAGTTAGAAGGAGATTTAGCATTAAGACTCACTCATTCCTGACTCCTAGTTCTGAGCTCATTTCACTAGACGATATTTCCTCTTGCAATGTCGCCCAAGTGTTGTACTAAATGCTGAATACACTTTAATATTATACCTACATGAGCATTAAATGTGTTTCAGCATCAGAGTTAACGCAATGAGTTTTTTTATCATAGGTCACTGTGACTGTCTCATTTAATGGCTAGCAAGTCAATAGCTTTGTGTTTGCCATCTGAGAAGGCAATAGGCATAAGATCTTGTGTCAGTAAAATAGATTGTGATCAGCAATCTAAGGATGTGAAACACACACACAATTATGACAGAGCAATGGTACAAAGGTACTAGCTCAGTCTCAAATGAATCAAACCAGTGATCTAATTTCAGTGCCTGCTCCAAGAAACTGGCAACTAGCCAAAGGTGGAAACACCAGTTAGTCAACAAGCAAGTGTGCAGTGCTCTTTCATGTGGATCAGTGGCAAAATAACAAACATGGTATGTTCTGTATGAAAAGCACAGCATACTGCGCAGGTCACAAATAAAGGTAAGAGCACACAAAGTAGATCAGTTATCTTCTATCTACATTAAGCTTCATACAGCATTTCACTTAGGCTGAGTTCATATTATTTCACCAGTTGCATACTGTAAGTTTTGCCTTTCTTTCCCTTCTGGTTTACGCTCAACTCTATACTCAATGTCCTACATTTCCATGACCTTCCTTCTGGCTAAGAAGCCACTGCTCTCAAATTAGATGGGGGCCTCTTCCTTTCAGCTCGGGTCTCTGCAGTACTAACAGTTTTCATTTGATTTGTACTGTAGTTTATCCTTTAAATCCATATAAAGGGAAGTTATTAACAACCAAGGTTCACATTACAGTTATAGCTATGTTTTGAGGAGTGCGGAGCTGCTCTGGTCAAGGTACTATAGAGCAATTCTGTATGATGGAGCAATTCTCATCCACCCTCCTTTATGATATGATAGATTTTAAAGCAACCAAATATTTCTGAGTATTAAGAAAAACAAGCTGACCCACCATGTTGCCATTTTTCAAGGAACCTCAAATTTAAATTATTGATTTCACTATCAAAAATAAAAATAATGCCTGTGAAATGCCAGAAAAATCTGCATATTTCCATGTACCAGTAGCTTGAAATATTTGAGCAATCTTGGTAAACTATTCTACTTTGATTACATTGATTCATTCAGACACAGCAAGGGTCAAAGATTTTCTTCTGATGGGCTCCACACCAACCATTGTTGTTTTATGTACATGATACTACATCACCTACTGCACAGAACTGCACAGCTTCCTGAACCCCAACAGATAGATTCTGTAACTGACAACAGCCTGGTGTTGGGTAGCTCAGGTAGGGATTGTGCCTCAAAAGACACAGTCTGCTGGGGGAGAATGCACAATGTCTCTCTGGATGGTGCAGCCAACTCTGTGCACCCTAACTAGCTCTGCTGACCATAGCATTGCCATGGTTTCATTTAGGGTAGATCAGGCACTAAGGCATCAATTCCTACATTCTCTGGGGCATAGGGATTGTGATTGTCCCTGGTATTGGCATGGTTGGATGCATTTGAGGGAAATGCTTTTGCATTCTTGCCAACTCTGTGCATCTGCACAAGGGCCAGGGTACACCTAGCCTCAATGTGGAGACCTCCTGAATGGACCATTCTGATTCGTAAAGGTCAGTTTTTATTATTACAATTGCATGGTAGTACAACTGAAAATGAGACACTTTTTGTGATTTCCTTACTGTAATAAAAAGGCATTTTCTAACAATAATGGCTTTATCTAGTTAATTTTATGTTCGGATTTATTAAAAAAGAATGCTAAAAACAATACTTTATCGAACAGGGAGGTCAGAAGCAAAATACTGAAGTGACTGTTACTGACAAATACTGAACTGAAGTTCTCCCACAGCTTTCACATACTCACCTACCTAGCTGCAACCCTGATCTGTTCTCTTTTTAATAGCTTCTTTTCTATGGGAGCCCACAAATGCTGCTAGTTCTGAGAAGGAACAAGCTGCAGTTACCACCACAGAACATGAAATTTGGATTTGAAGCCAGATCTACTGGAATCGAGGGTTTTGATTCCGGCCCTTTCACATGTTTTCTGGTATATAGTAAATTCCAGAGTGAGGGTAATTTGGCTTGAAGGCCATATAGCACTCAGCAGAGAGGCTAGCATGATCTCCATGACAGAATCACAAAGATAGGGGTCTGAAAAGGGAATGTGAGACAGGAGAGGCAGACATGTTTTGAGGATCACAAGAAGGGAGATGCTATTGAAGGACAGTGTGGAAGTATATACTGGAGGGGGTGAACAGAAAACTTACAGAGTCGAGGTTATGGAACAGAAGAATAGAGCTAGTCAGAGACGTTGCAGTGGGAGGGAAGGGACAGGAGAAGAGAAGAGTGAGCCTGAAATCGTTCTACAGTACAGATAAACTATGGAGATGTATCCAAACTTCTGAGTGCTCATGTGATCCTTACACGTGGGTGCTCTAATTTTTTTGAGGTTTGCACATCAACAAACTGCCTAAAAACACAGAGAGTTTCCATGGCAAGATATTATTACTTTCCAAATGTATCACATGTCTCTTGTGATTAAGATGGAGGTGTCAGTTGTAACTCTACAGTTAAGGTTGCTAAGAGATTTGCAGCTAAAGCAGAATTTTCATTTGCTACTCTGCAGTGAATTTTCCAACGTTAACACCCGTACAAAAGAGATTATAAGGGAATTTGTGATAAATGTTTCATGCAGTGTGGAGGAAGAATCTGCCCATTCAGAATATTTAAAGTCCATCATTTTTGAAATCTAGTGTTTCTTTTGGTCTCTAGAACATAACTTAAGTGTGATAGTCTAAATGAACTGAGGCTGAGGCACACAAGATTATCAAACTGCTTCCATTGTCTGATGCTGCTCCCTCCGTATCCTATGCCCAGCCTAGCTTCCCTTTGCACAGACATACTAATCCCCATGCTCTGTCTGCCTCCTTGGTTACCTAGCTATAGCCTGCTAGCCCCCATCCTTAACTACCTCTGGGCCTTGACTTCTCCATGGCTCACCACTCCAGCCTTCCTGAGACAAATTAAGCTACAGCAGTGTGAGTCCTAGTCTGATGGATCTGGTAAGATTTATTGGACTAGGCCTCCCGCCTGGTGGATTGAAGGAGAATTGGTCTGGAGAGCAGAGTAACAAGATTCATTTTTCAGGTGATTTTGCCCGGAAGCCTTCTCTATTCCCTGCCCAGGTGAAGGGCTGGGAAAGGCTGAGAGAGTGGAGAAACAGGGAAGCCTTCCAGGCAATATTTCCTGACAAGGGAAGCTTGTCACTAAGCTACAAGGGCATCTTCTCCATTTGAGGAACTTCAAGGTTCCCCAGAGGAGAGCCTTGGTCCAACAGATCATAAAAGTTCAATCAAAGAGGAACTTCTGCTGCTACAGGTTTGGATGTCCAAGGGAGGCTGGGGCAGAGGGAAGAGCATGGATAAAAGGAAACACAGAGAAAGGATGAGGGGCGGCAAGAGCTATAGCCAGAGAACCAAAAAGGCAGGCAGGAGAGCAAGGCTAGGGACACGCACAGGCTGAAGAGCTGAACAGTGTGGCCAGACTATTAGCAGGGAGACCTGGGCAGCCCTTGTTCCCCTTGGTTGCTGGTAACTCCTGCCCATCCTGATTCCATAACTTCCTGCACCATTGCCCAGCCTTTCTCCTCAGTCCCACCACTCAAGTCAATTCCTCCCTCCTTGTCCCCAAATCCCCATTCTGTTCTAATTTCCAGCTGTAATATTATCAATGCTACTAAAAGTCAGTGTTTAAAAGTTGAATGGAGGAAAGGAGGCAGAGAGCATAAATGGAAGACATTGATAGGTCCAGGGGGAAGGGGCATGGAAGAGGGGTTACAGAAGACAGAGGGAATGGAGACCACAAGGGCAACAAAAGAATGAGATGGGAGCTTGAGGAGGTTTGGAAAGGGTGAAAGGAGGAAGCATAGAGGAGAATGCAGGATTTAGGGGATAAGACTGTGGGCTACAGAAGATGAGAAGGATTTCAGAATTGGGGGGGGAGGGGTACATGCTGCAGGGCTAAGAGGGAAATAAATTTCATTTTATTGATTATGAAAAAAATAAGGAAATTTCCCCACATACAACTTTGTTAACTGAGCACTGAGGTTGTTGAAGGAATTTCTTATTAACACAATGACTAAAAATCACCAGATGAGATCATCTTAATAATCACACCTCTCAACTCACATACATTACCGACCACATATCCCAATATACAACAAGATCCTCACCCCTACACAATCCCCTTTGCACTTCACGTCTATAAAAGGTCATTACTACCTAGAGGAAAATCTGAGGTGAGGTGAGAATTTAATGTTGTGTATCTGATTGTGTGTGGTTTTCAGAAACTGAATATGCATACTGTGGGTAGCAGGATAGAAATGTAAGAGAATTTGCTATAGTGCTGAGGAGTTTGAGTGTATTTTGGCATAAGGCATGTGTATTGCATTGGGTGTGACAATTAATGTTGTCTTAACTAATGATTTTCTCGATTTTTAGTTATTACACTGATGGGAACTGCATTTGATCAATTATATGAATGAGTTAATGATGTTTTCCTGTGGGAATGTGTATGAATTCATGAGCAGAGCCCTTTAAATTAAACTGGATACTTCTTTCAGTTTGCTGTAAGTTTAGTGTGAAACAATATTTGGAACCCACTATTAAATGGGAAACTCAAGTTAATTGTCATTATCACTAGCTGCCAGCATCCTGGGTTTGTGATCAATTGGCAATTAAGTATTAGTATTTCAGTATTGTTAGTGAAAATTCACATTGCCTCTTACCCATTACGTTCATTGGTTTTTTAATAAACTTCCTGTATCTGCTAGAGACATTGCTTTATTTATATATCGGCTCAGACACATGGTTAGGGATGATTTTGTGGTTAGTTGCTAGTATACTAGGCAGGAGAGGTATATTTTAGATCTATTGTTTCATTGCATGACTTATATTCAGAAATTTGATTTTAGTCTTGCTGGACAGTATACCTGAAAATAAGCCTTAGTTTCATTAAATTAACCCTTAGGATTTTATGACTCAAGCTCCTATTATTAGCTGCTAAGATGCAATCCTCAAATGTATCTACGTGCCTAAGTACCTCGGGGGGAGAAGGGGGCGATGTAAGATACGCAACTTCAGCTACGGGAATAGCGTAGCTGAAGTCGACGTATCTTATTTCGACTTACCTCCCATCCTCACGGGGATCACGTGGGATCGACGGCTGCAGCTCCCCTGTCGACTCCGCTACCGCCACTCGCCCTGGTGGAGTTACGGAGTCGACAGGAGCGCGTTCGGGGATCAATATATCACGTCTAGACGAGACACGATATAACAATCCCCGATAGATCGATCGCTACCCACCGATCTGGCGGGTAGTCTGGATGTACCCTGAGGATCTCAGGCTAAGTATGTACTCCCACAGCAAAGGGAAAATTATTTAAATAAAATTGTTGTTTTTATTTTGCTATTTAGTACCAAAGCAAGCTTAGGCGCATAGGACTTGCCATACTAAATCAGGTATGTGGACCATCTAGTCCAGGATCCAGAAGGTTCAGGGTCTTAGATATCTGTTGTTTTAAGTCTCTACTACTGTACATGTTGGAGATGTTCTTTTCTGCTTTTCACTCAGCATTTCAAAACGTTGTAATGGAATTTTCCAGCATCATGGCTAACCCTTCAGCAAATGCAAACCGTCAACAAATATAAGTGATTCAAAGGCAGATTGTTTTAAGACACAGAGCAAAACTGTGTTACAATAAAAGAAACATGTATTAATTGCATCTAATTTGCATATGAAGATGCTATTTTCTAATTCAAATTACAATTCTATTAATTGCTAATTACCAGCAATAATGGAGACATAAGCTGGCAATTTATTTAACTTGTCAATATTGCTTGCACAGTTTTCTATACTGTTTTATTCTTCCAGGATCAATTTCTGCAAGACAGGTGGCCTGGAAGAGATAAAATTGAGCTCTGGTGTTTAGACAGTTAAAAAGTATATGATAGTGATTAAGATCATGGTTTAATTTGATTGCATGTAATATTGTTGTAGCCATGTTGATCCCAGGATATTAGAATGACATAGCAGGTGAGATCATATCTTTTATTGGACCAACTTCTGTTGATGAGAGAGACAAGCTTTTGATCTTACACAGAGCTCCATCCAAATACCCCAAGAAAATCTGCTTCAATACAGAAATAACACCCATTCTGACTGAACACTCCTAGCTGTTCCCTCTCACCCCACATTTGAACCCATATGGGGCATCATGAAAAAAACTACAACTCAAACTCAATGGGGATCCCATCATGAAAGAAATCTTTCCTGAACCCCATCTTCTGGCCTTCCAATCTCTCCAACTTCATCATCAGAAGCAAGATCCCCACAGACCAGGACACACCAACTCAAAGCGGCCCCAGACTCTGCCAGAACAACACATGCAAACCTTGCAGACATATCTCCACTGCTACAATGATGAACACCCCAATAACACACCTTTCAAGATCCAAGGGTCCTACACATGCCTATCATAACATGTGGTGTACCTCATAGTAGGAAACATTATTCATCACCATTTTTGACAATCCTAGTCAAACAACTTGAAACAAGAAATATTTTTGTCAAAATCAAAGTTTGTCTGTGGATAACTTGCAAACAGAGAAAAGGGTGAAATACATCAAATAAATTAGTCTCTGCAAATATGTCACCCAGTTCCAGTATGGAACAGTGAAAATACTGAGAAAAGGCTGGATTTGGGTGATGTTATATGCATTGAGGCTCCAGTTTTTATCCATAAGTGATAGAACTTTCTTCGTTGTGTTAAAACTTCTATAGTAACTATACAGATGCTGTTACATAAGTATGGTTTATTAAAACATAAACTTAGATTAGTTTGTCATATATAACTTGTAAAGGTTACAGACCTTTATAAATAGCAGGAAATCTGTCATTAACAATGTGACACATCTGTTAAACTAAACTAAAATGTGTTGAGCTGAGATTTAATTGTAGCATCTTGTTACCATAATTTAATTGCAATAATCATAATTTTCCTACAGTATGCCACAATGATAAGACACGCCATTAGCTGTGTTATTTTGAGATAAGTATGGACACAACAGCATGGGAGTGATTTTCTCTTCACCTTATTTCCAGAAGAAATGAGCTTTCTCTTAATGTGAGCTGGTACAATGTGATATGTTCAGTGACACTGTTGTCATGCCTGAAATAATGCAGATGTGTTATCACTATATACACCACCATATTGCAGAGATATTTTTTCTTAGTTTCTCAAAATATATAATTCCTAGAATGAAAGGCAGTAAAATACTTGGTGTGAAATACTACATATGATAAGAATAGTTGGCATGATTAACTTATGCTTATACTGTCATATAAAAATGATGTATAATTCAGGAATAATAGGAGAAACGGAAGGAGCCTCTATAAATAAAAAATATTTTCTTTTCTTGTGATACATATTTTTATGCTGTACTAGCATAATATATGTAAGTGCAAGTGGTTTTGGATATACACTAAGTTCAAAGAATATGACAGGTTTAAACACAGAACTTTCCAAAGAATTATAACTTAATTAAAACAGGGATTTGACAAAATGACACTAACTTTAATGTCATCCCCGCAGTAGCCATCATATCTGAATTTAAAATGCTCTCACATTTCTTACACAGTTTAAAAATCATAACCTTATAAGATATGATAAATCTCGTCCGGAAGGTATATTTGCATTGGAGACAGTTAAGGTGATGCCACAAATGAAAAGATTTGAGGGAAAGCTGCAGAAAATCAAGGAAATTTTCATTACAGTACACTGTATTGTACATAATGGGTTTTATAATACATAGGAGAGAAAATATTATGGTGATTGGTAGAGTATAAAAACCTGAACAGAGTAGAAAAGAATAGAGGAAAGTAACTTTTGTTTGCTACCTCCGCTATACATATGCAACATAAATCTAGAAAAAATGCTATACTGAACTTGAGGGAGAGACATGAAAACAGCCATAGTGGAGTGGAGTCAAGATCCATCTAATCTGATATCCTCTCTCTGCCAGGGGCCATTACCATAAGCTTCAGAGGAAGGTATAAGTAGAGATATGTTGGATAACTTGACATTAGGTCTCATCCTGGTCTCTAATATTTAAATACTGGTTTAAGCCTGAGGCATGCAGTTTAAATATCCATTTGAAAACATTTATCATTAATTATAATTCTGGATATTCTTGATTTTCATATCAATGTTCAATCACGTTTTGGATCTTGCCAAGTCCTTGGCCTCAATGACTTCCTGTGACAATGACTCCCCCACACTCTACTTACATGCTGTTGAAAAAATATTTCTTCTTATTGTTTTTGAATTTTCTACCTTTAAATCCCATTGAATATCTCATGTTATGAGACAGAGAAAACAGAAGTTGCTGACCTGCCTTCTCTAAATCATTCATTATTTTGTGTTCTTTTATGATGTCCCCTCTTATTCATCTCCTTTCCAAGCACAGGCGCCAGGAAATCCTGCATTCTCATCCTAACTTTAATACTGACACAGTCTGTCATCTTACACATGTCATTTAACCTCTCTTCCTCAGTTTCTAGACAGCCTCAAGGGAGTCCAAGAAACAGGGCATCCAGGAGTCTTAAGGCTTGTCTATATGACAAATGAGTGTGTGGCAAGGTGGGGGCGTAAATCTACAGTGCTCCGGCATGCAGCACACTAAATGGCTGTGTGGACTGTGCTGCTGTGCACTAAAAGTTCACTAGTGCACTTTCTGTACAGCTGTTTCAAAGATCAGTATGTAAAAGGGCACTGGAGAATCTTTAGCACACAGCCTTAGGGGCCAAATGGACAGCAAGTGCGCCGCACGCTGAAGCTCTGTAGATTTATGCCCCAGCTTGCTGCACACTAACTTGTCCTATAGACATGCCTTGAGTGGGAATTAGGTACTGAACACTAAATCTATCAGCAGAAGTGGCGGTTAATTAACATTCTGTAGCATA
This sequence comes from Trachemys scripta elegans, assembly GCF_013100865.1. NCBI lineage: Eukaryota > Metazoa > Chordata > Testudines > Emydidae > Trachemys > Trachemys scripta. The sequence goes on along the minus strand of NC_048300.1, from coordinate 156,250,960 downwards.
TTCAAAAATATTGACCTACAAGTGTATAGGAAATTGCAAACAGGGGAGTTCTTGTGATATCAGGGTTTCTTAACCATAGTATGCTCCAGATAAAGAAATCCCATAGAAAGAAGCAACAACTGATACAAAGAATGGCTTTTCAATGTGCAAATTTCCCCCTAGAGCAGAGGGCTTGCACATAGGGTGACCAGATGTCCCAATTTTATAGGGACAGTCCCGATATGTGGGGCTTTTTCTTATATAGGTGCCAATTACTAGCATCCCCTGTCCCGATTTTCCACACTTGCTATCTGGTCACACTACTTGCACATTGCCCACATATTTTCACGGCGGGATGCATGGGCATGGCAGGACCCTCCCTACTGGGCTGAACATCACCATGTAAGAACAAAGCACTGTAAATTAAGATTTAATTGTGATCCTATACTGGCTTGTGTGAGTGTAGGCAGAGTCTGGCTGGCATACAGGGTCTTTTTTAAATATGCCCAGTTAACCATGAGTGTCCCAAGAACTCAAAATCAAATGAAAATGTTTTCTTTGATATACGGCTGTTTGCCATTCCAAAGATAATAAATTACTTAAGTGATGTTCAGTTTTTAAACTAGACAGTATTCTAAATAATTAGGGCAAGATATTAGTGACAATCAGCACAGCTCTATTGACTCCAAGAGAGCTACACTGAATTACATCAGCTGAGCATCTTGCTTTTAGTCACCATCAAAGTTACAGCAATGAAGGGTAAGATCCCTGTGATCCAACTACTTGCATTATCATAACTGCAATTTTCTAAACATTTTTTTCACATTAGTTCACTTGATTTCCTGCCTTTGAACACTTAAATGAAGATAGACTGGAAAAACACAGTGGCAAAACTCTCTGCAACACAAGCTAATTGAATTTCAGGATCAATGAATGACAGTATCTGCATTATTGTTGGACTTGACTATGATTATTAGAACAAACTCATCATCTTTACAAAACAAATGCTAACAAATGCTAACAATTGATATTTTCTTTCAAAATTTACAAAATATTTGTCTCTGTGCCGTGAAACGTGAGGTCAGTATGATTTCTTTGTGGCTTCATTTTCTTTTGATAATGCAATAGATTAATCAATTGCGGGCTTTATTTTCACACTGGGATAGTAATCACTCAAGCATCTCAATGCAAATGGGAATGCTCATGTTCTCTAATGGAGTTGAAGTGAGATATCCAAATACCCTGATTTAAAGTACAGTATTCATATTTTTCCTTATCCCATACATATTTTCTTTTCACCTCATATTTCAGATCTATATATTCATTTTTTACTCTTCCTTGTTCAGCACAAGCTGTCTCCTTTACTTCAAATAAAGAATGAACATGTAATTAACTGTTCCTGTATCCTGCAAGTGCTGATTTGGTATATAAACAATGAGTTTGCACGGGAATAGAATATTGCTGTCCATTTTAGCTGTCAGCCATACAAACATTTGGTTACACAGTGTTGCCTCTACAGAACTTCACGTAGCCAAACTAATCACACTTTAAAGCTCTCTTAATGAATTATTGGCTGGGTAATCTTTACAAAAATAGACAGTCAAATCATCTTGGCAGTATTCTGGAACTTTGATGTCTTACATCCAAAAGAATTATATTAAGCATTTAATTCTCATTGTTTAATTAAAAATGGAATAATCCTAAAATTAAACAACCAATTCTTTACACATGAACACTTAAAGCTAAATTGCAGTGGAAACAAAGCAGAATTATAGAATTGAGCAAATGTGCACACACAAAAATACAACTAGCCTGAATAATTTTATTGTAATGAATACCGAAGTAGTTTTCATTTACTCTAATGTGTTACTATACCAAGAAAGTGTCTCTGATACTTGGTCCAAATTGAATGTGAGCCCATGTGACAAAGATGTTAAGGGCTAGGTGGTGAGAAGCTCCATGCAGATGTGTAACAGCGTGGATGGGGAGGCAACACACTTCTCCCTTACTCCCCAGTACTCCTACAAAGAGGGCAATCACTATTATAATGTCCTGGGGACTTTCTAGATTCCTATCCAGGACTGTCAAACAATTAAAGATGAAACTACCCCCAGAAAATGCACCTCAGGTTTTCTGATTAATCCAGCTAGAGGGACAGGATTCTGGGCTATAAGTCAGTGCTTATGCAGTTTGGACATGATCAGTAAGGTTCACAGGTATAGGATGCATCTCCATATCATGTCTCAGTGCTTTGATTGATTTAGTGGCTACCCTTTAGGGCAAAATAACAAGAATCGCAAAGGGAGAGAAAGGAGGAGCACAGGCTGCAGTAGTGGCTTTTCCCAGGACATCATGACTGTCTCTGCTATAGTTATTCTGATTATGCTACTCATTTTAAACCATACATTTTACTTTACTATGCTTATAATAAAACAAGACATTAACTTCATGTCTTTGCCAGACACCTTCCTGAAGGGCAACAGCACTAGAGGGGAAAATGCAAAATTATGTAATTATGGAAAACAATGGGTACACATGGAAATAACATTTATTCATAAATTAATCCACTTGCATGAAGTTCATTATAAAATATGAGCATCTGTATAAAGTTAAAAAGACTCTGTCACCCTGGTTTATTTTCCCAAATTTAGGATCCAATCCTGCAAGTGCTGAACACTTCCAACTGGGTAATGAGTGCCTTAAACACTTATGGAAGTTAGTGGGAGATGAAAGCACTCAGCATCTTGTGAAATGCATTCAGTCATTTGAGGGACTGAGCCCTTAGTTTCCCCCCAAATCTTTGCTTGTTACTTTTATGAAAAGGCCCAATATATTTAAGTGAAAGGATTTCATCAGCATCAACTCCACAGTCAATCCAAATAAGAGGAAGGGAAGCTCCCTAGAGAGAGAGAGACTGACAGTGGGAAAAAGTTCTTCTTACATCACCTTTGGAATTTAATGGGATAATATATCCCTGCTATCACTTTACAGAGAATGGTAAAAAAAACCCAACAACCTAAACTAAGACTATCATCATCTATTCAAGTATATATATAGTTTAAAGTGATTTCTGTAAAACTTGATTGTTCTATTCCTGCTCAGTTCCACAGGACTTTTCCATGCAGGCACATACTCTTTTCTATTTCAGTATTTTGCTTAAACATGCTCCCTTAATGCTTGCAACTGAAACAGGGAGTGCTGAATAAATTGAAAGAAGGAGCAACATCCAGCCTCCAAATTCAGGCTGTTCTAGAGGGCAGAGGAGAACCTATATTAGCCTACTCCAGAGGATGGAAAGGGTCCTGCTGTCCAGGAGCTCAGCTAGAAAGTTAAGAATTCAGTGCTAAGAGCTCTTATCAGGGAGACAAAGTGGTGCTCTAATGTTTTTACAGTACTTTGAAAATCTAGAGTCCCTATACTACATATAAGAGCCTCATATTACATATAAGTGCTATATAGTAATATTGTTATTATTTGCTGGAATTTACATAGTGAGACTGAAGAAAGAGAGGATTCTCATTGGAAGGCTCAACAGCCATCCCCTGGAAAATTGACTAGGAAATGAGATTGTAAAATGCTATGTGGGAGGAAGTATAGAGTGGAGGAAAGGTATAGAGGCTGATAGGGAAAACTTAAGAAATCAGAAATCACATGGATAGGGATGGGTAATCCAGGGGAAAAGACATGTTTTGATGATGTTTACAAGGGATGACAAGGAAAGTGGGATGGGCTGTGAAGGGGCAAGGAAATGGAGATTTTTCTAGGGGTTTTGAAGGGAGAAAAGGAATTAGGCATTATGGCTGGTGATCACGATTGGTCTATGTGGTGGTCTTAATCATGGTAGGGGGGAAATTTAGTGTTACAGAGGAGTGGGCTAGAGGGCTAGTAGGGAATGGAATAGATATATTTTTGGAGGCACAAGAAGACATGAAACGATTACTAGTTGCTGAGCTGGGGTGAGAGAGAGAGAGAAAAATAGTCTTGACCTGTGTGAGGTGCTGGAAATACAGGGGAGGCTGAATTCACACAGTATTGGGGATTAGGAAGTTTACACAAACAGGGATAGAGAATTGAGATTTACTGGACAATGAAGGTAGAAGTTATGTAAGGATAGAGAATGGGGTGGAGCCTCACTGCTTGTGGATGGGGTGGAAAGTGTTTGAAATAATTGGGTGAGGAGAAGAGATATAGTGTGTGCACCAGAGAACAATAATAAAAAAAGATAAATGCAGAATACACTGAGATTAACACAATCAATTTAAATATTTGTTTCTTTAAGAAGAAGAAAAAAGAGTGCACACATAGGTTAACAGAGTGGTATATGAGTAATATTATGAACATGCTAGTGCATGTGAACCAGCAGGAACCAGGATATAGATTAAAATGCTCCCCATTTTTAGGGGGGAAAAGTTGAAAAATTGGAAAATGATTTCTCTGTTTTAAGTTTCTAGCATGTTGTTAGTAAACAGGTATAACAAGTAAAAGAGACTGGAGCAGGATTAGGAGCAGGGCAGCAGTGAGAGCAGGGCTGGAGCCCGACTAGGAACAGGGCTGGAGCAGGAACAAGGCTGGGGCAGGGCTAGGAACAGGGCTGGAGCAGGCTAAGGCGTGAGGAGTCTATTGCCAGCATTTGGCAGGAGAGAGTTCCAAGTCCTGGAGTAAAAAGAACAGGAGTACTTGTGGCACCTTAGACACTAACAAAGTCCTGGAGTGACATTGAGCACACTGAGCAGCTCTTCCTCCTGTGGGGCTTATATACCTGGTCTGGGAGTCACACAACTTGCTCCTGGCTTGTGGGTTGGCTGGAGCCTAGCACAGGAGTGACTCATAATCTTACAATAGTGATCTTATATGAGCAAGTTATAAAGCTTAACTAATTAGCCTTTTCAACACCCTGTATAGGAGAATAAGTACTATCATCCTCATTTTACAGACCAAGGAATGGCAGTAGAGTGGTGTAAATCACTTTCCCAAATCTACAGAGAGAGTCAGTTTCAGGAACAGGTTAAGAACTCAGGAGTAGCTGGCTCTCAATCCTGGGCTCACATCATGCTTCTCTGGGTAACTCAACCCTTTAGCACAGTGGTACCCAAACTTTTCCTGTTGTGCCCTCTCCTTACCAGTAATGGAATGTGTCCACACACCACTCCATTACTGCACAGTTGGCTCAGCAGGAGAGCTTGGGCTGAATGTGGAGTTGGGGGCAAAACTGGGGAGTGAGGAGGAGCTGGGACTAGAGGCAGAGCTGGCCTGGGGACAGAGAGGGAATGAGGGCAGAACTGGGCTGGGAGCAAACCAGGGAGCGGAGTGGGGCTGAGGCTGGGGCCAGAGCTGGGCTGAGGGTGAAGCAGGAGGCAGAGCAGAGCTGTAGCTGGGGCTGGTGCTGGGCTGGGGGCAGAGTGGGGTTGGGTGGCACTTCTTCCCTGCCCGCCATGGGGGCTAGCCCGGCTACACACCCTCCTGAACATTCCTCCTGCCCCCCATAGTTAGGGGACCACTGCTTTTGCAGCATTTTTGGAAGAGATTGTATTCTTTTTACTCAGGATGATAACAGCAAATAAATACACAAAAGAAACAAAACCAAGGGTAACTGAAGCGCACACATACATATGAATACGCTAATATTATTACTTGTTTAGCACTGAAAATGTACTTGACTGCACATTGTATAAAGCACATGTATCACGAATACTGATTACATACAAAAATAAGTTATTTCTGATTATGCAATGCAATTATTTTGACAATGTCCCTTAAGAAACCATGATTTCAGTACAAATACAAAGGAAACTGCAACTTTGCATTGCCCTAAAATTTGCTTCACAGTTGCATGAATAAAATTATCATGCGCTTGGAATTTTCATTTCCAGCATCATTCTCTTGTCTTGTTGTGTGTTTTGGAAAACACCATATACATTATGCTAGTTAATAACTAATAATACATCAAATGTTATACTGTGAACATATTGGGCTACATCCTCAATTGGTGAGAATCAGCATGGCTCTGTTGACTTAACTCAAATTATGCTGATATATACCATCTGAGATCAGGCTCAGATCTTCCAACTGAGTGTAAAAAACTACTGCAAAACATTCAAGAGAAATAGAAGGAATGGATTTCAATGCACCATCTAAAGTAATATTTTAATGCCTGATTCTGGACCAGAAACACAGCCCAGGTAAATGGGCCATGCACTGTGGAGTTCAGTGGGCAAAGTGGGAATGAATCCTTCTTCTAGGTCACAATCCTACAGCAAAGCTGCTGTGGCACTGCTACTGTAGTCTGAGAGGGGATGTAGCAAGCCCTGTGGCTGTCCCCTGTCCATCTCTCTGGGGAATGTCATAAATATAAAGAAAATGGTAGCATAAAATCCCTCCTTGGCAGCTGTACTGAATCGCTTTACCTGTAAGGGGTTAAGTAGCTCAAATCACTTAGTTGGCACCTGACCAGAAGGACTAATAGGGAAAGAAGATATTTTCAAATTGGGGGGGGAGGATTTGTTTGTGGCTCTCTTTGTTTGTTCCCTCTCTGGACCGAGGGAGAGACCAAGACCAACATCTCCTGAAAACATACGTGGAATGATCCATTTAAAATTACAGAAATTGTAAGTAAGGCAAGGAAACACATTAGGTTATCTTTTGTTTTGGCTTGTGAATTTTCCTATGCTACAAAGGTTGTTTTATTCCTGTTTTTGTAACTGTGAAGCTGAGCCCAATGGGGAATCCTCTGTGTTTTAAATCTTTTACCTTCCATCCTGATTTTGCAGGTGTGATTCTTTTACTTTTTTCTTTATAATAAAGTTCTTCTTTTAAGAACCTGATTGATATTAGTGTCCTGAAGATAAAGGGTCTGGTCTGTACTCACATTGCTAACTGATTGGTTGGTATATTATTCTCAGGCCTCCCCAGGAAAGGGGAGGATATTTTGGGGGGATAAGGATTCCAAGTGATCCTCCCCTGAATTTTTGTGTAAATAACTTGGTGGTGGCAGCAATACTGTCCAAGGACAAGGAAAGGAATTTGTGCCTTGGGGAAGTTTTTAACCTAAGCTGGTAGAATATAAGCTTAAAGGGTCTTTCATGCGGGTCCCCACATCTGTACCTCAGAGTTCAGGGTGTGTGGGGGAACCCTGACAGGGAGCTTTTCTCATTATTTGTGCAGTCATGGAGCCATGAGAACTACCACAAACTTTCCAGGTGCACTGGGGAAGAGGGAACCCTTTTGGAGCAAAGCTGTCCTTTCTCCTCACATCCTCTTCCCCCATGCAGTGGAACCAATTCCAGTGTGTTCAGGTATTCTATGACTGTGAAGTTTGGAGCAAGATTTGATCTATAGAAAGTTAAAAATTACATGGCATTTTGCAATAAAGTATTTTAGAACTCTGGATTTTAATTGGAGTTGTTGGTACTATCATTCCAAGAATAAAAAAATCTTTTTGACTACGTTATACTTGTTGCTTGAAATAATGGATATGACAGCAGGAGAGACACAGTATTGTTGTCACATCAATAAGACTGACAACTGACACTGTGAAATATACTCAGGCGCTAATCAGCATGCTCACTGTTGCTGTTAAAACTGATCTATGTGATTAATTGCCTTTGAAATTTTGATCAAAATTGATCTGTCCAATTTTCTGGTCCTAGTTCCATAAGTCAAATCTCACCCTAGAATTACACAAATCAATTTAGTCTGGGCTTCTGTAAAAGCAGAGCAAAAAAGAAGGTAGAAGTAATTTTGGAGCTGTCAGTGACTGATTGGTTTTTTGATTTCACACTTTTACTAAAGATAGAACAGGCCTTACCGTAGCTGTCATAAGCGTCTTCACTTGTTCCATGACCATAATCATAATATTCAGGCACACTGCAATAGATTCAGACAGCAAGAGATGTTACTATAATCAGAAGGAATCAACACAAAAGCTTAGATAGTAAACAAAAGTTAAAATGTTATTACCTTTATATGCAAACATAACAAAGTCAAATGACACTAGAATCAGTGCAAATATAAGATAGAGAGGACATATTATATTTTTTATTTTCATTTATTATCTACTAATTTTAAAATAAGATCATTCAAAAAATGTGTAAACATAGGAATTATTTTTCAAAGATGTGGCAGAAGGTTAGGGATAGAAATTCAATTCACAAGAACAAGGTGCAGTCTTATAATATCCTGCCCTAGGGTTTCCTTGTGGTTACAAGTTCATCAGAGCTTCATCTCAGAACAAGTACACAGTCCTCTGAGATTTCAGTAGGCCTTGTCCTTTTAATCCTTCCCTAAAGATTGAGGCCCTCCATTGACCAGGAGTCCTGTTTGTTTGCTAGATCAAAAAGGGAGCCTTAGGTTAGAATAAACTCAGGATTTTTAATCAAAAAGTCTTTTCTTTGTCCCCTGGAGAATCCAGTTTGAACTAGTATATGCATGTTTCCCCAAGGCTAATAACTGAGGAAGTTTATTAGCATCCCCCCTCCTTATCAGAGAAGTACATACAATGCCACAACACCACATGCACAACTGCATTTTTAAAACACTGTACCTAAAAGGTGTTAACCTAATTCAGTAAGGTTTAACTTAACCCAATAAAGCTTATCTTAATTCTATAAGGTTTGTTCAGGATATTATAGGATATTATCAGTCTGTCGCAGCCTTTTGTACTGAACCTGAAGATGCTTGTGTTACTGAGGACTTTGGCAGTTTATTCCATTTTTCAATTACACTTCCTGCAAGGCTGGTCTGCCTACATTCCTTACAAAGTGAAGGGCTGATTATCCACAGCCTTATGGGTTCCTACAACTTTCCGTGACCTTCGTGAATTTTGCAGCCCTGGTGTGGCTGACCCCAGGACCACCCCAGCAGCTGGGGAAGACCCGGGACCAGTCACACTGGCCACTGCTCTGGCAGCCCCAGGCAACTAGTCCCCGGCGCTGCCCTGGAGCAGCGGTCCGGGACTAGCAGCAGTGGCAGTGGGGCCCTGCCTGGATCAGCAGTGGCGGCAACAAGGCCCCAGGTCACCTCCTGCCTGGACCTGCGGTGGCAGTGGGAGGGGCCCGGACTGCCCCCACCAGAGCAGCGGCGGGGCCATGGGCTGCCCCCCCCCCAGCAGACCGCTGCCCCCCCCCCCAGCAGGCCGCCCACCCGCACACGTCAGTGACCCCAGGCCACTCCCCTCCCAGCAGAAGTGTTGCCCCGTGCTGCCCTCCCCAGCAGCAATCTTCAGGAGCATCCCCCTCCCAGCAGGTAAGATTTAGTCACAGGTATTTTTAGGAAAAGTTATGGACAGGTCACAGGGCTGTGACTTATTGTTTACTGCCCGTGACCTGTCCATGACTTTTACTAAAAATACCCATAACTAAAACATAGCCTTAATGTTAGGCAGTGATTTGTACCAGTGCGAAATAAGTGTAAAATGTTAATAAATGAATAGTAGAAATTTTTTTTACCTAGTTTGCACAGATGTAAATGAATATACAAGGTGCAAGGAAGTGGAAAATCAGAGCTAGTTTCAAAACTACTGCTTGCCAGTTATTTGTTTATTGATCAACAGTGATCATGTATAGTCATAACAATAGGTTATCAAAAAATAAAGAGGCCATTTTAGATTATTGTTGCATGCTGCTAATTAATGATCTGCAGCTATTGTCTGTAATGGGTACCAGCATATCTGTGAAGCAAAGATGGTGAGCCATGTTAACATGGAGATTGAATTAGTCACATTTTAGCTTTACTATTATTATTATTATTTATCATTTGTTTTCCAGTAACACCCTACATGCCCCAAAATCAGGATCAAATTCCCAGTTTGCTAGGCACTGCACAAATATAATAATAAAAGGCATCCAGGCACTGCCAAGGAAAGCTTACAATTTATCTATATTACTGAATTGTATTTCCCCCACCCTCAGTGAACTAAATAAAAAATATAATATGTTTCCTGTTAATTTTTTGGTTTGTTTGTTCTATTTGACCTTTTTAATTAAAGGCTCCATCTGACGGGCTCTCACAAAGATACCAAAATTTCCATGGTCACCTCAACATTGTGTTATTACTTTGGCTATTTTCCAGGAGATTTAAAAAAAGTATTGGTTTACATTTGAAGCAGAGACATATTTAACACTGCAGAAAAAAATCTTATAAAGATAATAGAGTTGGGCAAATAATTTGTAACAATTATTTGCTTAGACACAATTTTACCATGGCTGTAGACAAATATTGGATTTTGAATTTCTTGAATGCAATTCTTATTCATAATTCTTCCTGGAATAATTCCTAAGAAAAATTCATGTACTATAGCTCTCTTGAGAACATTCATTGCAAGTATTTGATATTTGACATTGAATCTGTTTCGAACAAACATGTTTGTTCCCTGACTGGCTAGGTAAAAAATTTTATAATCAGGTTTCCAATGCAAATACTAATGATTTTTTTTAATTAAAAGTACATTTTCTATAAATATTCTGTAATATTTCCTAAAAAGTCACTGTTTCAGCAAGCAGTTTTTCAAGTGCTCAAATACCGCATTGACATGACCATGTAAGCACTTAGGACTGATGCTAAATATTCTAGAGCTGACCAGGCACAATATATCTAATATTCTATTGAACGTACTAGCCATGCTATATGTTTCTAGTGATTTCATTGGAAAGTTAAATGGAATCATGAGAGCAAAACGAGTGCAGTAAAGCAGGGGTTAAATAATCAGTCTTATCATATTCAAACTTCCTACAGTTTAGACCTAAAATATGCTCAAAACATAGAGCTGACATGTCAGATATGACAAATAGTATGAAAAATCGCATGTAATGTGATTTAAAACAGCATAATTTTGACCTATTGACTGCATTTCTGGGGAAGAGGATGGGAATGGTGATGGAATAGCAGAGTTAGGAAAAAACAAAACAAACAAAAACAAAAAAAAATCACCTTTTGCAATCTCCAGCCAATTGAAATAAATCACTTCCCCCCAATTCACTGTATAAAACAACTGACTCTAATCCATACACTTTGGAACTTTTGTTACAAGGCAGACCACATTGATGCAAATTACTTAGGTATTGGAAGCATAAATATAGTTAGCTAGAAAGACTTGTATGTAATAAGATGGGCTGATATTGCCGACACATATGGAAAAGGTGAGCTGATGTTGCCTGTGTCCATGTGGACTGAATATAACTGTATAACTATGCTTATACATGATTTGGAACTTTCCTTGCTTTCTTGGATATGTCCATTTCTAGAACAGCACGTTGCCTGACCTGGGACCAGTCTCCTGATGTGCTCCACTTACTCTTTCTTCTCCCCTTGTTTCTAATTGTCTCCATAAGATTGTAAGTATGCACAATGTAAGACTGCAAGTATGAACAGTACAGGAAACCACTCTAATGTATTTATCTTATTCTTGTACTTATGTATATTGATTTTTCAATTATTTCAATTATATTTGTTTGAATTAATAAAAGCTTATGAAGTTTGTGTGTGTGCTTCACCAATTTTATCATCTTGATTAACTCCAACTAGTCACCTGAGGAATGACCTTGTATTTGTGACAAGTGCATGGTGCAGCTCAATAAAAAAATATAATTCTAATAATTGATCAGGCTACAACATATATTTGTAAAAAGTCATTCTCTAGTAACAATATTGAAAAAATCTGGACTGTAAAAAAACTGGCTTATATATATATTTAGGGCTTTTAAAAGACACTATCACACTACAGATAAATATAATTCAACCATATTACGTTGATCGGTAGCAGATCTCAGTAAATAATCAGCAAATGAATTCAGCATAAACAAAACTTGGTTATTTAATTTTAGAGTTCCATGACATCCCATAATTTAGAAACTACAGTGCTCATGAGTTCTAGAAACACCACATTTTCTTGGTGGTGTTAATTGGAAACAACACACCATTATCTGTGATTAGCATTCATTACTCTTCAAGCAACACAAGGTGTAATTTTCTTAAGTACATGCACCTACCTGAAAGCAGGAAGTAATTATATCTGTTTTAGAAAATATATTAACTCATTACCAATCTTTCACATCAAACTCCTACATTTTTAAGCACTGCACAGTATTTTAGCCACAGGGCTTCCAAATCACAATGGGCTTGAGTTTCCAACCCTTAGATGTTAATATCAATGGTCCTACTTGTGAGAGAAGTAGCATATAAGGGGATACAGACCTTCATGAAGGTTTTATTATTTTTATTTCTTAAATGGGTTCTCATCTTAGGAGGTTTTAAAGTAATTTTTCTCTATCAAGATGAAAACTTTCAAAGATAAGCTTTTTGACTTATGACCTAGTTCCTAAATTTAAAAATGCCTGAATTGTCTTGTTTGTAAGAAGTATGTTGACATCTGATCATAAGATGTTCACGTTTATTTTTAATTTTGCTGATGGATGAATATTGAGGGTCTGGCTGTCGCTAAATCTTTTCAAGTAGTTATTTTTATAGGGTCAAACTTTCTTTAAACTGATGACATAATGTCACCTCAAGACCTTTTCACTAAAGTAAAGCTGTGTCACCTTCCTTAAAACTGGCCTCATGTTCTGTATTTTTGATATTTTGGGGGATCATAAACTTACAGTCTCTGTGGTATGCAAACACTGATTTTTTTTAAGTTTCTGAGATAAGTCGGCCTTTTCCAAGTAAATTTGAGCTAAAGCTAGCAGTGTAGACATGGCTGCACAGGTGGTGGCATGGGCCTACTGTCCTAGTATATATCCACGGGGTTAGATAGGATTGAATTTGGGCAGCTAGCCCATATATCTGTGGCCCCACTACTATTTTTAGCATGCTAGCTTGATAAAAGCTAGTGCAAGTATGCCTACCTGAGCGGTAAATTACTTTCCTGACTGCAGTGTAGACGTACCGTTTTTATTAATGTCCCCTGACTTCTCTTTTGATTTCCTAAACTCAAAATGCTTAATCTCTTAATTTCTGCATGTCTCTTAAAATTAGTATTATTTGTTTCTGGCTTTCCACAGGTTGTTTCGTTTACAGAGATAAGACAGCATCAATTTTCTGTTTGCCAGCCTCCGACACAATCTGGATTCCCAGCAAAAAAGGAAGAGTCCATGGCCCGCATCAGTTAACTAATACTGAGACACACTTGGATTCTTCCTGCTTCCTGGTATGGCTAGGCAAGAACCTTTGGTATAACTGCATTGGCATCTCCTATGGCTCATTGCCACCATTCCAGTACCATCAAGAGGCTTGGCATATCAGTGCTTCTAGCTAGTCAGTAAAGGGGGTTAAATCCCAGTGGCTCTTGAGGCTTTACCCTCTTATTGAGGCTCAGTGTAATGACACATTGAATGTATCAGCAGCTTAGCACCTGGGAGTCTTTCCTGGGAATCCCAAAGATTTGCACATTGACACAAAGAAACAAACCCTCAGCTTGACACGTTAGTGCTGGTAGAACATTTGCTGTATGGAAATGCTCCCTGTACTCCTTCACATTTAGCGTAAAGATGCTCACCGAATTGTTTGGTGTCTATAGTCTACCCTTTGCTTCCTAAGACTCGAATCATCAGCACTTAGGGAATGATGTTTGTTATTACACTGTCTATTGGGACATCTCTTGAACTCTTTACTCTTCATTAGCAAGATTTGAAGTTCCTTTATAATTCTACTTTTATATAAATATCGTTATGTAGGACTTTCATCTCCACCCACCAACCTCAGCTCAGCGTTGGTGATAAATATGATTTTGGGATAAAAATGAAGAGGTGATAAATTCTGAATCTACCTTTTGGAGTCTTGTTTCTCCATTGTCCACTCTCTTTTCTGGGACAGCTGACCTTCTTTTACATTTAGTGAGGGAGAAAAGAGAATTTTTATATATCTATATAATAAGAAGCATGGGGAGGTCCTGCTTTCTGCGATTATAAGAACTAGTTGGAGAACAGAGCTTGTTGAAAATTATAATGATTTTTTGCACACAAAAAAAAGTGCTTTCCACAAGTTTTGAGAATGAGCAAATGTTCATGAAGATATATTTTTTAAAAATGTTTACTTTAGAAATTTTTTGGGGGGTTGTTGTTCCATTCTCCTTTCCCTCCTTTTCTCTTTTTTTTTCATTTTTCTATTTTGCCACTGAAAAGAGTGCAAAAAGGTAAAACAAAGAAGTAAGGAGAGAAGGAAAAATTTGAAAGCCAATAAACTAAATTAATTTTCAATTTTTTTGCAAAATAATATTTGAAAGTATTTTTGTAAAAACTTCAATAAAAAGTTTTCATCTGAAAATTTCAAGAGATCTCAGAGAATATGCTGGGGCCACTGATGTACATTAATTAGAGCATGCTTAGTGGGGCAGAGATCTTGAGTCAGCTTACAGGTGCATAAGGATATAAATATCTTAAAATATAGGAGAGTTTCCAATAGGACTCAGGCTGGAGGCATGAGATTCAGGAGTAATTCTTGATTGAAAGTATCATCAGAGTAGGATTATTGCTAGAGCAAAAGGAATAATTTACTTGACAAATCTAACCTCTTTTTCTGCTCCTGGAGTATCTCCCCATGGATTATTTCTTTGAATATATTTGTTATTCAAATGTATTTTATTATTAATAATTTGTTTTGCAGTTCCAACTAAAGGTTCAAATCAGGATCAGGGCCCCAAGGTGCTAGGTAATGTACTATGTTTTTATACTATAAATTGATTGAAAATGTTTCAGTTTGAGCAGTGAGTGCAGTATTGAATATTAATAATTTGAGATGTATTGCTTAATTGTGGGTGTTCTGATTAATCACTTAGCTCCAACCCTGCAAACTTGCTTAAAGTTAAACATGTGAGTAGTCTCAATATAACAAAATTTCAATGAATTACTCACATGTTTAAAGTTAAGCACGTGCATACGTGTTTGCAGGATGTGGGCCGTCATATCATTCTGTTCACTGACTGGATGAGTGTACATGAATCTAACGTTTGGTATCTAATAAAACTTGGTTCCTGACTATTCCCAGAAAATGAACACAAAATGACCATGGCCTCAGAACATACAAACAATATTCAAGCAAATTTTATAGAAAGGAAAACGGAGGATCTGATTCTGAGAGCTTCAGTTTGATAGTGTTCACAAGTGTAACAGGGAGAAATAATTCTCTCCACTGTAGAAATCAGTGGGTAAAATTCTATACCAGTAGTATGCCTGAAGAGTACAGAAGATAATCACAGTGGTCCATTCTGGCCCTCAAATCTATTAAACTCTGATCTTACACTAACATAAATCAGCAGCAACTCAGTGGACTTAATGGAATTACACCAGTGTACAAGTGGATGAGCTACAGAATTAGGTCCCAAGGTAACACAATGAATCAGTGGCATAGTCTGGAATAGAAACCTGTCTCCCATTTATCTGCTATGACCACTGACACACTAATAACTGCTGCATCCCCCAAATATGCTCTTTCTCACATGCACACACACAAAACATGAGAGAAAATTATCATCAAGTTCTTTGGAGTTTTGTAGAAAATGATGGATTCTAAAGACACGATTTGCCAGACAAATGGTCCATGATCCCTATTCAATGATACAGACGAGAGAGAGAGAGAGAGAGAGAATTTCTAGAACTGTACAATCTACTCCAAAAATGTTATTAGTGGGACATCAAACATAAGAGTGGAGATCTATGAAGAAAAAAATCTTCCAAGAATTTTAGAGGATACAAGTGATTTAGAAGACAAACTTTTCTCTACTTCAGAGCAACTCAATTTGATTCAGTTTTGCTCATTGAATCAAATAAATGAGAAGTGGCATTTGAAAACAGTTTCTAATGATGAATGCTGTAAGTGGATTGCAGTGAAGATACATAAAATGTCATCTTTTAGGCTTGCTGCCTTGATTGATTTCAATGGTTTGAAAATAAAATGCAGGGAAATCTTTATTTATGAACAGGTAGATATAAGCACAAAACCAAAATGAAATACAGCATAGTATAAATACAATGCAGGCTGGTTAAAATGGGGAGAGGGTACAAGAGAGAAAAATTATACAGTATATGATATTTTACCAAGAACCATGCAGCCACTCTCCCAGCTGTTGCCTGGATTAGAGCTAACTATATATTTTCTTATATTGTAATATTCAGAGACGGTGAGACAAAAGTGATAGGCAATCTATGTGTCAGCAGGGGATATAAGAAAGAAGGACTCTGTTGCAGAAATTAGAGGTTATTCAAAGTACTATGGACCAGAATTGATACCTTTACTCATGGGTACCTTAATCTACAACTAGTATGAAATAGTATTTTATACCAGGCAGCTAGTCACACTGAAAACACTGGGGCTAATTACAGAGTAAGGCACTATTCCACGTAAGTAAGGGTATCAGATTTTGGCATTATGGATTTATTTCAACTTATTTTACATTCAGGTAAGATTATATCTATACCTATCTATACAGTTTACTGCTGAATGCAATCAGGACATATATATCTGAATGCAATTTACTGAGGCTCTACAGTATGTATGGGAGCGTTAGCACATGCAAATAATACTGAAAGTGTTTTGACAACAACTCTGTATCTTTGTCTTTTATGTCTTTTGAAAATATTTGCTCATCAATAATTTGGTAGGAAATTAAATCAGTTTGTGCTCTACTTCATTTCTATACTTAGCATGTTTTCCGCTTTAAGAATAAAAAACTTGTACAGAAACTAAACCAAGCCCAAGTTTTTCTTTTGTGGTCATTGTGTCCAGTACAGGTAAAACTGCTGGTTACTGGTCTTAAATGAAGAGAGATTTCACTCCTTAAGTGGGAGGGGGATCCAGTGATGGAGTTTCTCAGTTCTGCTGTGTGGAGGTTGCCCTCAGAGTATTGCATCTGAGGATTGGAGTGGAAAAGGAAGAGGATATTTGGTCACGGAGTGGAAAAGGATGTTTGACCAAGAGAGTAAACATCTGGTCACACCCGAAGAGGACACTGCAACACCAGAATATGTAGCAGCCTGCCAGGCTTCCCCCACAAGACCACGTAAGTAGGTAAATAGGGAGTCAGGTGATGGTTTTCTGTTAAAATATCAGGGCCAGGGGAACTGATGGATTAGTGATGAGCTATGCGAAGATTTCCCCGCTATGGGGAACATCATTAAAAAGTCAAAATTTGCCAATAGTTACCTCCCAATGATACCTGTACTGTACTTTACATAGGGAAATACTGAGATATCTCAGCTACTACTGTGCCCTGTGGTCTGCACTGGCTCCAAATAAATTTTTAGATGTTTGGATTGTAAATTTTTGGGAGCAGGGACTGTCTTTTTGTTCTACGTGTACAGCACCTAGCACAGTGGGGTCCTGATCCATGACTAGGGTTCCTAGCCATTATGGTAACACTGCTGTAATCATCTACAAATACATGGATGGCCTGTGACCTGGGTATTTAATCACATAGATTTTCCCTAGTGTTGTGGAAGTTGTGATCAGCTGCTCCATGGGATTCAACTCCTGAGGAAGAACAGGAGGGGATTCTGACTGGGGCACTCTTGCTTCTGACATTCATTCCCTCTTGCAGTCTGCCAGAGCTTTGGCTTAGTGATGTGATGCAAGACACATTTTGTTCACTCTGTCCTTTTTGTCATTTTGGCCTGTAGGTAGGGGAGTACCTACTTCATCCATGAATATGGATGCCAGAGGCAAGACTGACAACAGTTTTCATATTAATTTTTGTAATATGCACTCAGATATTACAATGTGGGTCACAGGATATTGTTTAAGACTAAGGGTACTTCTACACTACCTGCTGGATTGACGGGTAGTGTTCGATCTATCGGGGATCGATTTATCGCATCTTAAAATCGATCCCCGATTGCTCTGCCGTCGACTCCGGAACTCTACTGAGGCAAGAGGTGGAAGCAGAGTCAACGGGGGAGCAGTAGCGGTCAAGTCGCCGCCGTCCTCACGGCCAGGTAAATCGACCTAAGATACGCTGACAGCTATTCGCGTAGCTGAAGTTGCATATCTTAGGTCGACCCCCCCCCAGTGTAGACCTAGCCTAAAAATAAAGCAATATTGATGAGCGTATTTCTTTAAGAAGCTGCTGTGTAGCTAGACCATAGTCTAAGTCCCCTGTGATGTGGCGATTGCTATGTTTCTTCCTGTTTTTTAATGATTAGTAGAATAAGTGGACATGTGTAATTGTGTCTTTGCTCTCTAGACCCTCTGTTAAATATTTGGTTTCTAATTTTTTATTAGAAATGTTATTAGTATTTTTAGCTAATTCTGCCTCATTGCTACATACATGAGAAGAGAGCTATAAGAAAAAGTTAATTTTATGCAGTATTGTGTAGAATTATAATCTGAAGGATATGCACACATTTTGGTGCCTGTATTAAAATATCTGAAAGAATAGGAGTTGATATCATCTCTATTATAAACTGTCCTGAAGGTAGACACTTGGATCACTTAATATGATTTGATCACAATATGCAAAATATATGCAAACCAGCTGCTCAGCCCATTAATGATACATTCAAGAACATTCACTGTTCTAGTTCTGGAAATGTCAGATTCACTTGTAAATGTTCCTAATCAGGAGCAAGGAGAGCAGGATGTGAAATAGCAGCCTGGTACACTAGCTCTACACCCACTGGGAAGATGTAACACTTAAAACTGTTGAAGCAGGCTGAAGAATCTGACCCAGTATTTTTTTAATTTAATATTTCTTTAAAATTTCTTTGAAAACTACTCCAGCACAAAACAGATATTGCGCCAGATTCTTCTCCCACTTAAACCAGCGTTAATTGGGGTAATTCCTCAAAAGTCAATGGGGCTGAGTGGTGCAAAAAGGTGGAAAGCAGCTGGATTTGCCCAGCAGAGAACTCCTTGGTGTGTGGTAGCTCTCAACAGGTGCACAGGTAGTACAGCTGACGCATGTGATGCCCCCTCTGCTCAGCTGTGGTGCATGGTCATGACCCTTCAAGCCTTCCTTACTAAAAATTAGTAAGTGACTGCTGGAGTATAGAATCATATTTGTATCTAGTGCCCCATCTAAGTGCCCCATTTTTCCATGGAGGGGTTATAGTTAATCTATATCTATGCTACCAGCCTATGCTGCCATATTCTGCAGTTCTCGTATGAATAGTCACACTGAAGTCAAGGCTGGAGGACTGGGACTAGAATGTAAGGGACCCCCCCCCCGCAAAAAAAAAACAGTGAAGATCCAATTCTACATAATTTAAATCAATGAGAGTTTTGCTATGACTTCACTTCAGCAAGTTTGGGCCCTACATGTGTAGACTACTGAGTAAGAGACAGATTTCTGTTCTAATGGATACATCTAAAAATGCTCTTTCTGTGTGACCACACGCAGTACATATGGAGAGGTGTCATGAACATAATTACATGAAAAGAATAACCAGGAAAAAATCCCCCCTCAAATTCAATAATGTTGTAAATTTAATCTCTGTGGTTTTAGATTTAAAATAGGCCTGAGTAATTAAATGAATATGAGTCAGTTTTGCAGAACCTATTGCTGCTTGAATGAATAGTGCAAGCTATTAATATAGTTATTAATATTGTATTATTATAATATTAGTGTGTAACTAGAACACACTTGCATCTTCATGACAGTATACATAATGCCACTGCAGGAGAACAGACATGGATATATAATTGCTGAAAACACATCAATTTCTGCGTTATGTTTTTGTTATGAGTATTGCTCTACAGAAGCCAATGTGACTAGTCACATGAGACTACTGATAATGAAACTGCTGATATTAGGCAGAATTCAGTTAGATGAAAACTACAGCTGTCACTCTGAAGTTCTCTGATACTATACTTTTCATAGATACATTCATATTAACAATAACCCTACTGGAATTTATGTAGGTTATCAGATCTCTCAAAAAATTTACAATTAATTTCAGGCACTTTCACATCATCATCCTTTAAGTTTTGGATTAATTTTTGCCACCCTTACACTGAGTAGTGCCTCACACTGCTAGTGGTCCCACTGAAGACAGTGGGACTATATGTGGCATACAGGGAACTTGGATTCCTGACACCTTTAGCTCTTCAGGGCAGCCTCTTGGCTTATGATTTTTCAAGTGGTGACTGTGAGAGGTAAGGATGGCTACATGTGGCCATATATTACATACAAAACAGAAACAAACAAACAATTTATTTATTGCTTAGGAACATAATATGTATTTTGAATCCTTTGCTGCTAGTTCACATTTGTGAAAAATGTCTGCTAAACTTATGTTAATAAATATTAGTTTAGTTAACATAGTTATTTTGGTTCCTTTTTAAGTCTTCTTTTGGATATAAAACATCTCTAGCAGTTGTAGCTTAAATATAATGCGTCTTTTCTCATTAGTTTAATGGACATGCTGTTTAATTGCTTAGGAATATGATATACAAAGGAACTACAAATTAATGCCATGATATAGAAAATTATCTCAGCATAGTGATTTTTAACTAATTATTATTTCCAAACCAAAGACCATTTCTCCTGTGACAATGAGCTACTGTAGCTAGAGATGGACTTTTCAAAAAAGTTGGAGTACATTTGAGACAAGGAGGTGTCAGGCCCGCTGACAGCAATTCCGGGCCCCTGGGCTGTCCTTAGAGAGGTGCAGAGCCTGTGGCAGAAGTGATGAATCCATCACTTCCGGGACCGACCACGCTGGCCAATTGTGATGGCCCGTGGGGTCCCCCAGAGCATGCCTAGGAGCCCTGCTGCTCATCCGTGAGATTTAAAAGGGCCTGGGGTTCGCGGCCGCCCTTTTAAATTGCCTGGACCCCTGGGAAATTGTCCCCTCCCCCGCCCATGTCAGTGGGCCTGGGGGGGGTGTATTTGCCTATGAATATGCAGCAACTAATATACCACTACTTCTGAAGTGTGGTTAAAGTATACTGAAAGCAGTCACATGTTACAAAGCCCTTTTAACATCTTCACTGGTTCTACAACAAATACTTACCAAAGGCATTGCTTTCTTATTCATCTCACTTACCACTACAGCAGTTCTAGAGCTGAAGATGGTTCTGATGGGTATCTTCATCAGTGAAGTACTCAGCAGTGAACATGTTAATTTTAGGACCTGAAATCTCTGAAGTGCATAACACTCTACGGGAAAATGTGTTTCTTTGCTTGTTTGTTTGCTAGGAACCCTACTAATTCAGTAAGAGATTTTATCTTTCCCTTTTTACACCTTCATTTGTCATTCTGTAATCTGACCTCTTTCCTTCACTGCCACTGATGGTGTCCTCTGAATGGCCAATTCAAGAATAGTTTTTGACATGCAGTTTAAGTGAAAATAAGATGACAAGCTGTATTCACAGAATATGCCTGAAACCACATGGAGGATTAGGAATGTATCTGCAATTAAATGGTAAACAGTTGCCCTTTATTAGCTACATTAGTAATAAAAGATGATTTCACCACTAGCCCATGAAGATTATTGTCATTATCCTCACAGAGTAAAGACATAACCAACGTTTTCAAACTTGGGTGCCTTAATTGTCCTTTATGCTAAAGCAATGGTCCCCAAACTGTGGAGTGCACCCCCGTAGGGGGGCATAGAGGAGTGTTCTGGGGGTGAGGCAGGGCTGGGCCAAGCCCCACAGGGGGTGGAGAGGGAGCACCACCCAGTCCCACTCTGGACCCTCACCCAGCCATGGCCCCTGCTCTCAGCTACAGCTCCTGGCCATGACCCCAACTCCAGGCATGGCCCCACTCTCAGCCCCCGGCTCCTGGTCTGGCCATGGCTTGGGCCCCAGCCCCCACCCCGCAGGAGCTGAGCCTTGCTCACGGCTCTGGATCTTGACCGCAGCTTGGGGCAGGGAACACAGAGAGGGGTGAGAGGGGCCATGACATGAAAAGTTGGGGAACACTGTGCTAAAGTATTGCTTCGGAATGTTGTTGAGACAGTAGCTGGCACAAAACAAGTTAGTTTCAGTGGTTCTTCAGGCACACCATTTCCATATCTTTGGATTTACTCAATTAATTGGATAACTGATTCACTATGAGGTAGTCTGATGTGAATTAGAATTACTGAAATAACTGACAGACTGGTGTGTGGTTTCGTTTTTTTCCCCCTTCCTTCAACTGGAGAATGGTTCAATAAAGTAACAGTGGCTGGTTTTACTGCTATAAATCGTCCCTGGCTATCAAAATACAACCTTTTATTAAAGGACCAGCAAAGCTAAGTGTGTTCCCAGACCACAGAACAGTTGTTTAAAGTTAAATAATCTTTTTGAATAAACTTCTCAATCAAATTTGGATTAGGTTTGTCGTTCCTGGCCAATGGGAGATGTGGAAAGTGGTGGCCCGGCCCGCGCCGCTTCCTGCAGCTCCCATTGGCTGGGAATGGCGAACTACGGCCACTAGGAGCTGCACGGCCATATCTGCGTACGCTCAGGTAAACAAAGCATCTCGCGGCCCTCCAGGGGCTTAACCTGAACAAGCCATGAACCAAGTTTGGGAACCCCTGGGATAGAGGAAGGGAAAAGACCTGCTGGGTCACTGAGTCAATCACAACCAACCGCATAATATAATCCTGTTAATAAATTTATCAAACTGTCTTAAAAGCAGATAGGTTGTTTGCCCCCAAACCTAAGGTTACAGATATAATGTCCTGCAGTTGCCTTTGTTAGTGTATGTTGACTAATCACAAGTGTTTACCACCATCATTGTTATTTATTACTTGTTTCTGGTAGAGCTCATGATGTGCTATGAGCTGTACAAACAGGAAGGAAAGTATGATATCTGCCTTGAAGACTTTACACTCTAGAAAGAAAAACTCAGAGAGACACAAGGTAGAGGAAAGGGATAATCACTTGGATTTCTTTTTAAATTTAGGCTAAAATTTGAAATGATTCTAGAAATATATTTTTTTCTGCATTCTTTCATTAATTCTGGTAATCTTGTATGTTAACTCTGGTAGTCTTTTTTATTACATTTGATTAAAAGTATTTCAAAAATTATTTGGATGTTTTGAAGAATTGTTTGCTGTCAGAAAGTAAGATTTAAAATTCACATTTTACAAAATGAATAGGAGAACAAAGGCGAGGTCTAGTAGTTCATTTGAATAAACAATTTATAATTACAATTGCTTACCTCTGTGTTTGGGTGGCATAACTGTTATCATATGCCTCATAGCTTGGGTCATCATATTCACCCCCATATCCATCATCATATCCCTATGGGAAAAATAATACACCCTATTTAGAAGATTGATAAATAAGGAAGTATATTAGGCTGCATAAATTATGTATTAATGTATAGATGCTATATTTGCACACAGGATTTTTTACATTATTATGCAGTCTCTTAGACCAGAATTATACACCTAAATGTGCTAACAATATGATGAAAGAGTAAAGAAATAAATTATTAATTTGAGAACTTAGTTTATCCATTGATATAATGCAGTGCACTGCTGAAGGAACAGCTTCTCAACCAGGGTCATTTAGAACACTGACAGATGCTAATGAAGACAATTGTTTTCTCAGGAATTCGATATTACAAAAGTTTTTGTAATTATTTATGGGTGAATAATAACCACTGAAATGAACAAATGGTGAAAAAAATATATTGATCTTAGAACACTGTTAAGAATGTTGTTATTGAGTATAAAACCATAGCATTTGGTCCTTTAAAAAAAATTGTCTAGGTCTGGGAAAGAAGCCACGATAATGATCATTCTAAATAATCTTTACAACAAACACCTTTAGCTTTATTGAGCATTCCAGGCTTTTTCACAGTGTTAACAATATGATTTTCTATTACAAGTTCAATTACTAAATTGATTTCAGTGATCAGAGAAAGAAAGAAAGAAAGAAAGAAAGAAAGAAAGAAAGAAAGAAAGATTACTTAGCAATAACATTCACCCTTATGGGAAGCACCCACAGGAGCTATTGGGCTTCAGAAACCTTCCAGAAAAACAGTGCACCTTGGAACTGCACAAGCTTCACCCCCACAAAGCACCAAATGTTCAGAACCAAGTTTCTAATGGGCTGTGTGGTCCCCAAACATCTCAGTTCCTTCTGCTAAAGCCTAGAATCCTATAAGAGTAGAATTCCAAAGGAGAGATAGGAAGATGGAAAGGTATTGTGAATATATGGAACCAACACTTTCAAACAACTACATTTACTAGGAATTGACTGCATATTCTTTTTATTATGTGGGATTCTAGCTATCAGTACAACACCTTGACTCCAGGAATGTGGGCTGATGAGTTATAATTAATTTAGAACTGCACTCTCAAATTGATTGGCAGATGTAGATATCAAGTAAAGAGAGGCTGAGCCCTGATGAAGGTGTATATAGGAGCACTAGATAGTAACCATGCAGATTTCTATAATGGCAGCCTTACTGGGGATAAACCATCAAAGACACCATAGTTTTAGTAGAATGAGCCCTAAGATCTTCCAGTATGAATAGGCTAGCCAAAGTGTAATGTGTTTCAGTATGTACAATTCATTTTGAATGGCTCTGCATGGAAATAGTATTTCATTTACTCTGATCTCTAATAGATACAAAAAGTTTTGGTGACTTCCTAAATATCTTAGTATTATTCAAATAAAAAGAGAACTCTGCACTTTCCTAATATCCAGGTTATAGAACTAAATTTCCTAAGGTAAGAATGAAGTTTTGGAATGAAACCTGGGGCATTAATGGTCAATTAATTAACACCAACTACATAAAACTACCCCAGAGAGCTCAAAAACTAAGCATTGGCTTCTAGTGAAGAATGTGAACCGCCAAAGATGCAGTTCCCTAGTCCTGTGAACTATCTAGGTAAACTTCTGATCTGTCTTGGTGGTCGTGATGCTGAACCAGGCATCCCCAGAACACAGCATCAGATGACTCAGATACATCTTCTAGACCAGAAGGAGACCTTAATTGGATCCCTCTGTTGAACAATGGGTACTGTGGTGGGGCAGTGCCCCACCTCCTGAGAAAAAGGGCTGAACCAGGCCTGAGAGGCTGTGCAGACCAGCAGCCAATCAGAGAAGGCCTGGGGAGAGCCAATCAGGGCAGGGAAAGAGGCAGCCAATCAGGGCTGGGGTAGGTCCTGTATAAAGGCTGCCTAGCAGCGAAGTCGGTCACTCCCTGACTAGAGAGGGTTAAGGACTGGCTCCTGAGCTAAGGAGCAGCACCTTGGACAGAGCAGTGCTGGGCAGGCTTGGGGGAGCAGAGTGGAGCTCAGGTCCAGATACCTGCCAGGCTGTGGCCCTTGCTAGAAGGGGTCGAGAAGGTGCAGCCCAGGAATCAGAATCAAAATGTTCCGCCAACTTGGAGGCAGATGAAAAGGCTGCTCCTGGCAATGAAAGCTGCTGTTTCCTCATTTGTAAGGGCTTTGAAACAAATGAAAGCCTAATCTGTCCTTGGACAGATATGGGGGTCTGACCAGGAGATGATTCTGAGGTGCTGACTTATAGGACCTTAGTCATGAAGAAGGCTAGAAACCAAGCATGAACAGTGATTCCTAGGTAACGGTGTTCCTCAAGGTAGCACACATCTTCAGCCAACTCCAGGAATATGGAAAAGATATGAAACACGCTAATGAAGTCTGGCCATTTGGAGTAGTTATGATGGCCTGGAACTTAACTAGAGAAAATGTGGGAACCTAAACAGCATAGAAAGAATTTAAAATTCCTGTACCTACCTAAAAGCTTTCAATCTTTACCTAAAATGTCTAAACTATAACAAAATAACTGGAGATTTTTGGTTAAAAAAACAAGAAACTTTTTCTAGGCATAGAGAAAAAGTTCCTACACCCACAGCTAGACATGAAAAGAAAGGACTGGATTAACTAGGGGAAGATTATTTTATATTGGAACTTTATTAGTTATCCTCTTGATTTCAATTAATCAATTTGAAGGAAGAAGCTGCAAAGTGTCTTTTCAGCATAACAGACTACAACAAGCAATTCAAACCTGTCCTCTGCTCTCCACTCTGTCTTCCCATAGAATATTGAGTCCAGTTCAAGGTCTTGGTCCTCTCACCTTTAGATGCCCAGTGGTCTGGACAAGCATATCTAAAAGATCACCTAAAACTCTGAGATTGAAGACTCTGGCGACAACTCTACTTCTCAGAAGTTTCTACAGTAAGGGTGAAGCTTGTCTGTTCAGGATATTGAATTTTCTCAGGGGAAGATACAAGACTATGGAACAAACTGACAGCAATTAGATACTATAACAAACCTCACCACCTTGCACTTCAAGTGCAAGGCACACTTTTTTTCAGCCCGCCTTTTCTAATATAAATACAGAGCAACATGTACATTTAAATGCCCCCTGCAAAATAAATAAATAAATAAATAAATATGAAAACCGATCAAAACAAAACATTACATTGCACCCACAATTCTCCCGCTGAGAAGAGGATGAGAGAAAGAATGAACCACATGTGACAGACATTAGTCACATTGCTTAATGCATTACAGAAGACACTGAGATACTACAGTGATGAGGGCAGTATAAGAACCTATATAAAATAGAATAGAGAAAGGAAAGCATCTCAGTGCACTTGCCCACTGTATTAGAGGAAAGGTAAGGGAACAAATTATCTTACACTAATGCCTCAGGTGGATCAATGCTCAGCACCAGTAGAACAAAGAACAGTTGTTAATACTTGACACTTCTGTAAGTTCAAGTTACAGATTTGAACAGTCTCCCTAAAGGCTCAGAGTATATCAACATGGTGCAGATTGTTCAAATAGAACAACTGGAAAATAAAACGTGTAAAGCTCAAACAATTCAAAAATAATATTTCTGGTTCAAGATTCTCTCTCTATCTCATGCTATTTTTTTGGAAGTGAATTCTCACTTATTAACACACTTGTAACACATTATTAGCACCATTTCAAATAATTAAGTATAATGTAATAATTTCTAGTTTCTAGAACTCAAAGATATGTTAAACTAAACAGGACAAAGCACCATGAGATATATATATATACTGTAAAACATGAGCCTGCATTATTAGGGCAATAGAGTAAATGACTTAGGGGATTTCCAAAGCCCATTGAAGTCAGCAGAAAGATTCTCTTTGATTTTGTAGCAACCTGCATGTATCTTATAGGCAGGAACACAGGTTGCAGGAGGGAACAGTTTGAAGAAGGCACCAGAGAGCCAGTGTGGATGCACCTGGTTGGGATGTTAGCTGCACTTGTAACATCTCTGTAAATAGTTCTCTTAATAAAGAGCTAGTTTAGTTTTACAAGCATGGAGTCCTTTCATGTGATTATCCAGTACATGGTACATGAAACAGATTTCAGTGGAATTTGGATCAGATACTTAATTTGTTTTATCTATAATATATATATTGCTATTAATTTAACCAACATTTCTTTCAGAAAATACCTTTCACACTTCTGTTGCCTATATAAGTTCTCACAAATGATTTTAATTGATGTGTGTGATTGTCAGATGGAATACTTCCCATACAAAGAGACACTGAGCCAGATCGGGGTAAGTCAATTTATACTAGCTGAACATTTATCCTCTGGTATAATCACAAAGTATTAAAACACCTGCATGGTATCTATAAACTGATAGGGTCAAACTGCATGGCTTCTGTAAAGCAAAAAAGTCCTTCCCTAAACCATTAGAATTCTTTGAAAATGTTAATGAAATTGCTGATAAGGAGGATCCAATAGATATAGTTTTCTTAGAATTCCAAAAGGCTTTTAATTAGATTTGATTTTCAAGGATCTCCATAGGACTAGTTCTGGTTGCCTGAGAAATCATCCTTCCCTCCCTCCATGATCAGGCTCTCTTATTCCACTGGAAAGATGATGCTATCATCTGGTAAGGGTAGGCTTGTGACTGTGGGAAAAATAACTTTCACATGAACTGGACCACGGCTAAGGAATAAACATGACCACAACTTCACCATATTCAGAACAAACTGTAATAACCACCTCTTCGCCCCGGCTTCCCTACAATAGTACCCTCATTCTCACAGATTCACTCATTAAGTCTAAACTTGCTTTTTTGGAGACAGGGAAGAGAGAACATTTTCATTTGTTAAAGTACAGATCTGTCTCATCTTATGCTGGGGTTACATTCCACGGTCAGAGCGTAAAGTGAAAACCTCATATAGTCAAAATTACATTGAGTGTAATGGCGGTGGAATCACCCGCACTACAGGAACAGTATTTAAATTGTTATTTTTCTCTTTTTGTTTTGTTTTGTTTTTGCCAACAGCGTAAAGCTAAATTTGTGCATGTTAAATGCGCGTAAGATGCAACAGATCTGTACTAGGATGTGCTCTGACACTACAGTGAACAGGAATATATAGACAGATATGGATACATATGCAAAGATGAGAACAGAAATACACTTCTGGGATTGTATTGGGACTAGCAATGTTATTTGTAGTTATTAATGACTTTGAAGAGGAAGTGGATCATGAGTTGATATAATTCAGAGATTTAAATAGAAAACTGTTGCATTTAGTGAATTCTAAGGAGGAGGATGAGAAAATGCAGATGAATCTAAAGAAACAGAGTAATAACATTTTACTTACCAAACCTTTCCCCATCTCCAAACACACACACAAATGTCTTTGAAGATTCTCAATACAACACATGAATTTAGTAACTGGGAATAATCAAACTTAACAACTAAGTATAGTGGATCTATACCCATAAGTACTTTAAAAACAATAAAGATAATAAGCATAAAATATGGATACACATACAAATGGGAAGATCATGTAAGAATTGCAAAATCAGAATAATAAGTTGTGGCCTTCATATCACCTTTAAAGAATAATTCTAAGAGTTGGAGTCGGGGGCACTTAGATAACAAGGTGGTAGGTGACTTAGAAATACATACCATAAGTAAGGGCTACCTCCCAAAGACATTTTGTCCTATTAACAGAATCTTCATTGTACTAGTTTTTAGTTGATCCATGATATACCATACCACTGAGAAGAATATGTCCAAATACTGGGAGAAAACAAAACCTCAAAAAGGCTAACATTGAAATTGCAAAGTGGTGTACCAGAATGTAATTTTCTATAAAATACTTGTGTGTGTGTGTACTGAGCTAAAATATAAAAAGGGGAGATGAATGACAAGACATCTTTGGAAGAATGTAAGAACTCTCAGTAAATTTTGGATTCAACACTCTGGCAAGGGGAAGCTGTTGTCATTCATGAGTAAGAAGAGGTTTGCATGCTGTTTTTAAAAGAACAGTATGTGAAGGATATGGAAAGACAATTTAGAAAACTTGAACTCTTAGGCCTGGTCTACACTATAGGGTTAGGTCAAATTTAGCCGCGTTAGGTCGATTTAAAAATGAATGCGTCCACACAACCAACCCCGTTCTGTCGACCTAAAGGGCTCTTAAAATCGACTTTTGTACTCGTCCCTGGCAAGGGGAGTAGCACTAAAATCGACTTTGCTGGGTCGAATTTGGGGTAGTGCGGATGCAAATCAACGGTATTGGCCTCCGGGAGCTATCCCAGAGTGCTCCATTGTGACCACTCTGGACAGCACTTTGAACTCCGATGCACTAGACAGGTACACAGAAAAAGCCCCGGGAACTTTTGAATTTCATTTCCTGTTTGGTCAGTGTGGCGAACTCAGCAGCACAGGTGACCATACAGTCCCTGCAGAATCATAGAGCTTAGAATGTTTCTACACTCCCTCATTATCGCCGTCCCTGAGGTTATTGCAGATTAGAAGGCGAAAAAAACGCACTCGTGATGACATGTTTTCCGAGCTCATGCAGTCCTCCCACACTGATAGAGCACAGCTTAATTCAGTGGCAGAGGCCAGGAAAGAATTACGTGAGCATGAAGGGCGGAGGCAGGACGCGATGCTGAGACTAATGGGGGAGCAAACGGACATGATCAGTGTCTGTTGGAGCTGCAGGAAAGCCAACAAGAGCACAGACCCTCGCTGCATCCACTGTATAACCATCTACCATCCTCCCCATGTTCCATAGCCTCCTCACCCAGACGCTCAAGAATGTGGGAGGGGAGGCTCTGGACACCCAGCCACTCCACTCTAGAGGATGGCCCAAGGAACAGAAGGCCGTCATTCAAACAGTTTGATTTTTAGTGTGGCTACAATAAGCAATGTGGCCTTGTCCTTCCCTTCTCCCCCACCCCTACTTTGTCCGTTATCTCATTTTTTTTAATTAATAAAGAAAGAATGCATGGTTTCAAAACAATAGTTACTTTATTTCGAAGGGGGGAGGGTGGTTGGCTTACAGGGAATTAAAATCAACAAAGAGGGTGGGTTTGCATCAAGGAGAAACACACACAATTGTCACACCGAAGCCTGGCTAGTCATGAAACTGGTTTTCAAAGCCTCTCTGATGCAACAGCAGCAGTGATGGTGAGCTGAACGGGCTCCATGCTTGCCATGACGTCTGCATGGGTAATCCAGGAAAAAAGGCAAAAAACGATTATCTGCCGTTGTTTTCATGGAGGGAGGGGCGACTGACGACATATACCCCAAACCACCCACAACAATGTTTTTGCCCCATCAGGCATTGGGAGCTTACCCAGAATTCCAATGGGTGGCTGCGACTGCAGGAACCGTGGGATAGGTACCCACAGTGCACCGCTCCATAAGTCGATGCTAGCCACGGTAGTGAGGACACACTCCGCTGACTTAATGCGCTTAGTGTGGACACACGCAATCGACTGTATAAAATCGATTTATAGAAATCGAACTAATTTTGTAGTGTTGACATACCCAGCCATGCTTCCAGATTAAAAAAGAATCAGCTATTTCTGCTGTATCTTATGGCATTTTAAGCACTTTTAACAAGTCCCTTCCTACAACTCTCATTTCCAGTCTAAAATTTCAATCTCTCTTTTTAAAATGTAAACTTCTGCTATGTCTTTCTCTGAACTTTTATAATCTTTGAGTTGTGTGTGTGAGTGCACACAATCTATCACACACAATTTTGGGTGACTTTTTTTTCTAGCTGAGGCAACCAAAACAGTACATAGGTGAAACTGTACCACTAGTCTATAATATTATTATATAATATAATAATATTATTATTATTATATGTAATCTTTAATATTTGCTATTGGTTTAATCTCCAGTTACATATATTTTAACCATAGCCTTTTTAATTGCTGCTATACATGGGCAGGCCTCTTCCCAGTTATCCATGGGTTTATAAGTCTTTCCTTCAAAGAGTCCTACAAGTTCAGAGCCTCAACTACTGTATAGAATGAATTAAGAATGTGTTTGCTGATGCGCATTATTTTGAATTTAGCCAAGATATATTTAATCTGCCTTAATTCCACAATCAGTAATGTAACATAGAGTGCTACAAGCAAAGTTTGATTTAAATGTACTTTGGGATTTTCTAGAGCAACCAGCTAAGTTCTTTCATAGGATCTTAAGCGCAAGTACCAGTATTACATTATTCAATAGCAGTGTAGAGCTGTACTGGATACCAGTAAAAACAATCTCTCTTCCAAGGATCTTGCATCCTAAAAGTCAGACACAGATAACATGAGATGGGGGAATGTAGAGGGAAGATAATTTAAAATATTTTCTTCCTCTGACTTTCTTTACTGCATCCTCTTAATAATGTTGAGGCAGATAAGGCAATTGATTGGCTGCTGAAGAGGTGAATCTTTAGCAGGGATTTAGGAGGATGAGATGGCACAATGCAGTAGGGGAAGCCAATCCATGAATAAGAGCAGTAAGGAAGAAGGCACATAGATGAAGTGGGAGAAGAAATGAACAGGACGATGTATTTGCCGTCATTGGTGGAACATACAAACTAGTTGGTGAAGAGGGGAATCTGGATAAACACCATAAGACATAAAATGGAATATGTAGGCTGTGTGTAATGCCTTGGGGACATGAATGAGAAGTTTAAATTTGATCCTATGGGAAATGTATCACTAATGGACAGGATTTGAAGAGTGAAATGGTCTGGCAAGTGGGTGAAGAATATAATTCTACCAGCAAGTTAGTGTCAGTAAGCTATCCTCCTACAAATAGTGAAAAAACAAATCTAGTACCAACTTTTCTTTCAAATTTTCATCTAGTT
This sequence comes from Trachemys scripta elegans, assembly GCF_013100865.1. Classification (NCBI taxonomy): domain Eukaryota; kingdom Metazoa; phylum Chordata; order Testudines; family Emydidae; genus Trachemys; species Trachemys scripta. Next base: position 156,218,979 of record NC_048300.1, on the reverse strand, counting down.
TTTATGCTCTTTTTTAATCAAACGGAACAAAAAGTGCTCAAAATGTGATTGACAGCATCATGCACACTTGCTTTGTCTTTAAGTGAAAACTTTCAATCAAGTTTCAGAATGGAGCCTACATTATTGAAAGTACATAAGTCTAACTCCAATTATTGATATTTTTTATCATTGTTAGTGTTGTTGGACCACTCAATACTGTATGACTCAATGGCCATTGCATAATGACAGGTTTCAGAGTAGCAGCCGTGTTAGTCTGTATCCCCAAAAAGAACAGGAGTACTTGTGGCACCTTAGAGACTAACAAATTTATTAGAGCATAAGCTTTCGTGGGCTACAGCCCACTTCTTCGGATGCATATAGAATGGAACATATATTGAGGAGATATATATACACACACATACAGAGAGCATGAATAGGTAGGAGTTGTCTTACCAACTCTGAGACGCCAATTAAATAAGTGAGAAAAAGTTTTTTCAATGGCCATTGACATTCTTGAGCATCTCTCCTTTATGTTCTCTGCTTTGGGCAGAATCTTTATATCTGTAATTATATTGAAATATCAGTGTTATTGCTGTTGATATGCAAATGATATCCAGCTATGAATTACTTGACTGTTGAGATACCAAGATGTTGCTTACTGTTCATATACCTGCTTATACAACATACCAACATTCCTTATGTAAAATCTAATCTCTTAAATCTTAAGGCTGATTTTTTTTCTTTTGAAGAGGTTTCAAAGCACTTTTTAGAAGAAGATTTGCAAAAAGAGAAGTTTCTTGCTTTACTACTGTTCCTGGATCAGCAGATATGTAGTCTCTTTCGTGTTATTTTCAAATACATGCAATAGGAGCAGTTTATTGAAACAATGTATGTGTAAAAGATGAAACCATATAAAAACTGTGCTTTATCCAGAACCATGTTATGAGAGGTTAAATTTGAAAATCTACCAAGAAAACACGTGCAAATGTAAGGGTTTCTTCTATCAAAGCTGTGAATGAATGTAGTGTTCTTGAACTAATGGCATTGGCTTGATCTAGGCACTGTGTGTGCTGGTGATGTGCAGTCTATCATACCCAGTTCAGCCAGCTTCCTTACTTCAGCCCTTCCAGCTCTAGGTCAAAGTTGTGCAGAAATTATCAAGCAGGCTGAATTATGGCAAAATGTATGGCTGTTTTTGCAAAATGAAAAATGGAGACTATCATGAGATGATTAGTATCAGAGGGGTAGCCGTGTTAGTCTAAATCTGTAAAAAGCAACAGAGGGTCTTGTGGCACCTTTGAGACTAACAGAAGTACTGGGAGCATAAGCAAACATTTTCACTCAGAACATAAACTGGATATTAGGCCCTGATTCAGCCAAATACTTAAGTAGGTGAATAACTTTAAACATGTAAGTTGTTCCATTGAAGCCCACTGGACTACTCAGATGTTTAAAGTTACTCATGGTGCCTAGGTACCTGGCTGAACCATAAGGCAGATCTCTGAAGATGAAAGATTTGTGCACTAACACAGTGCTATCGCCATTAAATCCTAGTTCTTATTTTCCAAAGCTTTCATTTTTTATCTTGAAATGTCTCTTCCAAAACATCTCCAAAGTAAGGCCCCCATCTTAACCCATGTGAGGTCCCATTGAAATGAGTTGAGCTATGAATGGGTGCAGGACTCTGCCCAGGTGGATCCAATTGCAGGATTTGGGCCGAAGAGATATTTTCAAACCCTGTGTAAGGAAATCAGACCAAATGAGGTCCAAGTGATTTTCTTAGCAAGCTCCAAAATAGTAAACAAATATTCCTATTATATATCTCATATATTATTTGTTTATTAAGTTATTTGACATCAATCATATTTTATAATAACTACCAATGTAGTGCTTAAGCAGTAATCCAACTAGTGTTTTATTCCAAGACACTGATTCAGTATATAGCACATTGTTGTTTGCTGCTAATCACAGTTGAGTAAAGAGGAACCACAAAATTACAAATGGCACTATCTACTGTACAGGAATAAAGAAGAAAGCACCCATATATTACATTCCAATGGACAAAGACAATAGATTATTAGAAAAGATATTTCTAGTATGATGTTCTCTTTTTCTGTACTCAAGCATTAGATCCAGTGTAGAAATTTCTTCTTAGTTTTAAAAGCTATGTGAAAGGATTTAACTTAACAAAAAAGATTATTTTCATTCTTTTAGAAGAATAACTGCTTAAAGGTCAGATCTAATTAAAAATAAACTATTTGAAATTATGATTGTAATGGAATGACAAGCAAAATAGTGAAAATAATGGAATTTTACTTATTGAAAGTCATGATAGATAGCCTTGAAATTGATATTATTGCCTATAAATTTTGTATTTAGAGCATACAATCACAGATATTAGAGATGGAAGACAATTAGATTGCATATTCCAATCCTTTGCAGGGTAAGATTGTTTCTTCCAGCTTATTTTCCAGGGCTTTGTCTAACCTAGTTTTAAATATTTCAAGCAGTAGGGATTCTACCATTTCACTATTCAACAGTCTAATAGAGCTTGCTGTCAGGATACCTTTCTTAATTTCACCCTCTACTGCTAAATATGTCCCTTTGTGTCACCCTCAGGCCTTTACTTCCTTGGTGTTTACACCTTTCCAATACTTATTATTTATTCATTTAGATTTACAAAAATATTAAAATGAGGCACCTATCCAAAACCCTCAGCACCCTGGGCACAAACAAAAATATTAAGAAGCAGCTAACCTCATAACAGCCAAAAAATTTCAACCCTCTACATTAGTCTCATAATACTCCTCACTTCTACACAGACTGAACCTGGTCAAATCCCTCCCTTTTCATCACGGTGAGTTAACAGATGAACCTGGCATCATGCTCTGAAGGTTATTAACCACAAGCTATTTTGGACTGAGTTGGGGCAACACTACTCCTGGACCCTTAAATCAAGGGAGATCCAGCACAACTGCTTCCACTGAGGTATGACATGAGGAAGGAGAAAGATTTAAAGTGCCTTTTAGAGCTTTATTGGTCACAACCAACACATTAAACTCCACTTGGAAAGCACCAGAAAGCCTGTACAGATCACAGAGGTTTCATGTGATGTTGGCAAGATACTTTGCTTACAAAGTGAACCACTGAAGTCTGCATAAGATTTAATTTTTGAATGTCTTTAAGGTGCTGCCTCAAGGTGACAAAGTTATGGCTCACAGCAGGCAGTTCGGCATTCAGAAGAAAACATCATAATCTTATAACTGGGAATGGATGGTACTAAATTTTCATGATCTAGCAGCAGTGGAGAATCCTTCATAACCCCCAGAGGTAGTCAATAGGCGGACCGTGGGCCAAATTTGGATGGCCTGACACTTCTGAATGGACCCAAAATCTATTTACTTATTATCAACATCATTGGGGTTTTTTATTATTATTTTCTTCTCTAGAGTCTGGATCTTGACTGTACCTTGACCAGGACATTTGGACCTTGACAAAAAATAATTGACTACCCCTTCCCCAGATTGTGACAAGCCACAAATGGGAGATGCAAACATTCAAATAAAGGTGGAGAAATCATCCTTGCTATATCTTCCCCTTGCTTTCACAGCTGACCAACATCACCTCGGTTTTATCTAGATTTAGCTTCAGCCCTAGTTAGCTCTTATCTATTCCCCAAAATCTACCAGACACTGGACCAAGTGTTCAGCTGCATTAGCTGAGTTAAGTGCAATAGAAGTATGGAATTGTGTGAAAATACTGTGGGCCATGCTTCCATATTAACTCTCCTAATGCCTTCTAATGAGCAGGAAGGGGGAAAAGATGAAACTTTTCAGACCACCACTGGAGAGTACCCCTAAGGGAATATAAACAAGTCCCCCATACCACATTCTTGGAATGTTTAGCCAGGAGAGAATGGATCCACCCAACAGTCCTGATGGGCAGGATCCCCTGGGAGAATAACATGAGGGGGAAACAAGTCCAGGAGAACTGGCTGTATTTTAAAGAATCCTTATTGAGGTTGCAGGAACAAACCATCCCAATGTGTAGAAAGAATAGTAAATATGGCAGGTGACCAGCTTGGCTTATCAGTGAAATCCTTGTTGATCTTAAACACAAAAAAGAAGCTTACAAGAAGTGGAAGATTGGACAAATGACCAGGGAGGAGTATAAAAATATTGCTTAGGCATGCAGGAGTGAAATCAGGAAGGCCAAATCACACTTGGAGTTGCAGCTAGCAAGAGATGTTAAGAGTAACAAGAAGGGTTTCTTCAGGTATGTTAGCAACAAGAAGAAGGTCAAGGAAAGTGTGGGCCCTTACTGAATGAGGGAGGCAACCTAGTGTCAGAGGATGTGGAAAAAGCTAATGTACTCGATGCTTTTTTTGCCTCTGTCTTCATGAACAAGGTCAGCTTCTAGACTGCTGCACTGGGCAGCACAGCATGGGGAAGAGGTGATCAGCCCTCCGTGGAGAAAGAAGTGGTTCAGGACTATTTAGAAAAGCTGGATGAGCACAAGTCCATGGGGCCGGATGCTCTGCATCCGAGGGTGCTAAAGGAATTGGCAGATGTGATTGCAGAGCCATTGGCCATTATCTTTGAAAACTCATGGCGATCGGGGGACGTTCCGGATGACTGGAAAAAGGCTAATGTAGTGCCCATCTTTAAAAAAGAGAAGAAGGAGGATCAGAGGAACTACAGGCCAGTCAGCCTCACCTCAGTCCCTGAAAAATCATACAGCGGGTCCTCAAGGAATCAATTCTGAAGCACTTAGAGGAGAGGAAAGTGATCAGGAACAGTCAGCATGGATTCACCAAGGGCAAGTCATGCCTGACTAACCTAACTGTCTTCTATGATGAGATAACTGGCTCTGTGGATGAGGGGAAAGCAGTGGACATATTATTCCTTGACTTTAGCAAAGATTTTGATACTGTCTCCCACAGTATTCTTGCCGGCAAATTAAAGAAATATGGGCTGGATGAATGGACTATAAGGTGGATAGAAAGCTGGCTAGATCATTGGGCTCAACGGGTAGTGATCAATGGCTCCATGTCTAGTTGGCAGCCGGTATCAAGCGGAGTGCCCCAAGGGTCGATCCTGGGGCCGCTTTTGTTCAATGTCTCCCTTAATGATCTGGAGAATGGCGTGGTCTGCACCCTCAGCAAGTTTGCAGATGACACTAATCTGGGACGAGTGGTAGATACACTGGAAGGCAGGGATAGGATACAGAGGAACCTAGACAAATTAGAGGATTGGGCCAAAAGAAATCTAATGAGGTTCAACAAGGACAAGTGCAGAGTCCTGCGCTGAGGACGGAAGAATTCCATGCACTGCTACAGACTAGGGACCGAATGGCTAGGCAGCAGTTCTGAAGAAAAGGACTAGGGGTTTCAGTGGATGAGAAGCTGGATATGAGTCGACAGTGTGCCCTTGTTGCCAAGAAGGCTAATGGCATTTGGGGCTGTATAAGGAGAGGCATTGCCAGCAGGTCGAGGAACGTGATCATTCCCCTTTATTCAACATTGGTGAGGCCTCATCTGGAGTACTGTGTCCAGTTTTGGCCCCACACTACAAGAAGGATGTGGAAAAATTGGAAAGAGTCCAGCGGAGGGCAACAAAAATGATTAGGGGGCTGGAGCACATGACTTATGAGGAGAGGCTGAGGGAACTGGGATTGTTTAGTCTGCAGAAGAGAAGAATGAGGGGGGATTTGATAGTTGCTTTCAACTACCTGAAAGGGGGTTCCAAAGAGGATGGATCTAGACTGTTCTCAGTGGTACCAGATGACAGAACAAGGAGTAATGGTCTCATGTTGCAGTGGGGGAGGTTTAGGTTGGATATTAGGAAAAACGTTTTCACTAGGAGGGGTGGTGAAACACTGGAATGGGTTACCTAGGCAGGTGGTGGAATCTCCTTCCTTAGAAGTTTTTAAGGTCAGTCTTGACAAAGCTCTGGCTGGGATGATTTAGTTGGGGATTGGTCCTGCTTTGAGCAGGAGGTTGGACTAGATGACCTCCTGAGGTTCCTTCCAACCCTGATTCTGTGAACAGTAGTGCTGTCCTTTCCTTTCCACAGTCTGCAAGGAAGTTAACATCAGCTAATGATCAGTGGCAATGAAGGATGCAAATTAGTCTAATAATATCAGCATGGAAGCCTGATCTTTATCCATCACCAGAAGGAGATCTTCTACCAACGCCACCTGTCCTGTAACCAGATTGACAAGGTTTAAGGAGATATGGGGAAGCTACGGACTCAGAGAGGTCTTTTGCTGTATCCTCCTCTGTAGCATTGATCAAATGTGGAAGAGGAGATAGATGCTTGTCAGTTATTAACCAGATTGTCTGGGTCAAGGGTTACTTACATAATTTGCCAATAATGCACAGCAACGTTCTGTAGATGTTTATTATGTCACATATTGTACAAGAACATAGATGTGTTAAATATATAGAGCTGAGGAATTTTTTCAGACTAATAGCTTATTTGTTGAAAAATGCAGTTTATTTGACCCAAAACTATTCATCAATTCAAGACAAATTCCCTGAATAGTTTCAACCAAACTTTTTTGGGGGGAGGACTTAGGTGCCATGCATAAGGACGAGCTGCCACCCACTGGATGAAGACACTCACCTGGGATATGGGATACCTGGGCTCATTTCCTCCTGCTGGTTGATGCGGTGAAGGGATTTGAACTTGCATCTCCCACATTTCATGAAGCACCCAAAACACTGGGCTATGGGACATTTGAAAGCAGGGCTCCCTCAGTCTCTACTGTGGAAACTCTTCCACTTTGTATCAAACATTAGTCATTGGATTATTTGATTCAACAACATTTTTTGGAATTCTTATGTTTCAATTTGAGCCAATCTGATTTTTTTTTCAGAACTCCCAGCAAATAAAAAAAAAATCATTTTTTTTCACTCAACTCTAATTAAATACTTTATTGCAAAATAACAAGTCAAATAATTATGAGGATCTGCTTCTGATTGACTTCTTCCTAATTCTTCTATTTATTTTGGCATATTTACCTCTTAGAAATTACCTAAATACTGTATATAAGTATATTTTGAGACCCACCAATTCATAGATAATATAGTCATACCAGCTTGCTCACTTTATCTTATACTCATTAATGCTATAGAACAAGTATCCATTTAAATCAGCAGGATAGGATAGAGAACTGTATTGAAATATAACAAATCTAAGCACAGCTCTGCCTATCATAGTAATCATACAGCCGATTTATATGAAAGCATGGCTTACACTGTAGAAAATTAATCAAATTCTTATAAGAAACAAGTTTCTGACTTTCTTGCATTGTATGTAGTAGATTAATATATGTTTTTAACACCTTCATAACTTGCTCTTTTGTAATTGCAAAGCTTTTATCCCCGTAGCTTACTTACAGTATGTGTGCAGAGGGTTTTGAGGCTGTTGTTAATGACAATGAACTCTACAAAGGGTGGAAGCCAGAAAGTGATGTTCATCATAATTCAAATCTCTGGTAAGACATTTTTTCAAGCTCTTCTTTTTAACAACCATATTAGATAAACAGTGTCAAATGTGACAGCCTGACTACCTTCTAAACGGAAATTATGTTCAAAAAGATTGCTCTTCAGCGATGGATGCTGAAGCATAATTTAGACTGCAGAGATCATTCTTTTACTGATGCATTTGCAATGTCTTGTTTTTATTTGAATGAGTTTTGCTGTCATTCCTCAGACCTTCTCACTAATCCCAGAGCCCTTTTAGCTGTATTCTTGACATTGAAAATGATTTTATGTGATTTCAGTCTTCAGTAGTTTAATTTGTGAAGCATGCATGGTAAGTCAATCCCCATTAATCGTTCAAGGGAAAAACATGCATGCGCACACACACGAGCAGAAACTTGTAACATCATAAATTCCTAGACACAACACATTTCTGTTGTCTCTCTTAGCTAGTTGGGAAAAATATTCTTTCATAAGAAGTCTTCTACTTTATCATCCAGGGTGTACCCCCTGGTACTTTCGGTTATTATTTTTCTTTGTATACCATGAAAACTTTGGTTATTTTTGGTTGATGCAATTTTCAGCCCTCCCTTTGTACAGGGGGCTATTTTTACACATGGCAGCAATATGTTTCAGCTAAATCCACTTAAGAAAAAAAAAAGGAAACAAAGCTAATGGAGCTGAAAGAACAGAAGTGGTTTGCTAATGATTTTTTTTTTCTAAACCCTATTTCAACATTTTACATTTGTGTACTTTACATTATCATTGCTGGTTACTATTTGTTTAGCTCCAACAATGTGCTTAGCACTGTGCAAGACATAAAAATATAAATAGTGCCTACCCTTCAGACCTGGCCTCCTTCAAAGCCCATTGAAATCAATGGGAGTTTTTCCATTGATTTCAATGGGTTTTGGATCAGGCCCTTCAAGTCAAGCACAAAGAAGATACTATGTATGATTTGGGGTGATGTTTATGTGAAGGGGGCAGGAGAGGAAGAAGTTGCAAACATCAAGATGGGAGATATGGGTATTTACACACATTTTAGCCATCAACACAGAGAGGAAAGTTCAGTGAGCATTTGAACAGTGTCTTAAGAGCTGACCAGTGCCTGCCAATGGAGGTGGGGGGGGGAAGTGAGCATGCTCAGTACAAGCCAAAGAGCAAATCTGGGAGGGAACAACATGACCCCGCATGCCGCTCGCCATGCATTACCTCTGACTGACTGGATGTGAAGGGAGGAACTAAAGATGACCCATGCTAGCTTGAGTGGCAGAGGTTAAGGACACCACTAGCATTTTTAAAGGTTCCAAAGTGAACACTTTTAAAAGAGGTAGTTCTTTATTGCCAACTTCCTAGAAATAGCAACCAATGAATTTTACCTGACACAGAGATACTGGCAACTTATAGTAGAATCAAGCTCTTAGAGGGACTCAGTGGGAGTCTTTCTATTTATTTCAGCAGGTAGCAGATCAGTCCTAAAATCTGAATACTGCATTGTTTTGTAAATTCAGTACCAAAAATGATAAAGATAGGCAGAAGGAAACTTGCATATGAAAATATACTGGCTGTCTCCAAAACCCAGGCTACTTACTGGGATGAGAGCTGAAAGGCAATCGATGGTTTAATTTATTCCAACCAAAGCAGCCTTGAGGCTAGTGAGTCTCTGTTTTAAAATTTTACGTAAGTTTAAGAGAAATCGAATCCTACCGGGCTCATGATATCATTTGTCACCATTCAGCTCCTATCAAGCTGAGTCTATTGTCCTACAAAGGGGCTGTTGTATCTTTATTTGCAAAATCTTGATCTGTTAATGCATCCAAGGAGGGAAAGGAAGAATGTTTAACTGTGATGATAATGGCCAACAGTACACATTTCTCATGTTTCCCTTTCCCATTAAAGATGGCAGGGTTAAGATTCTGTCTATAGTTCCCAGATTTCTAGATTCACTTCCTTACCCAGAAACTAATGATCAAGGAAGTTTTTTAACATGTTGCATGCATATTGAGCTGCATGTATACCATCAACATTAAATAGGTACTAATGCTCTGATCTTCAATGGTATCTAGATGCCTAATTCCCCTTGGTTTCAATGGAAGTTGGGTGTCTAAATACCTTTGGGAATTTGGGCTTAAGTGGTGAATGGGGATAACAATACTTCCTTCCTTAGTAAAGTGCTTTGAGATCTCTGAACGAAAAGTGCTAGGTAAAAGGTAGATATTATTATTAAACTCCTCAGAATCAAACTGAACATTCTGAAAGACTAGAATCTTGCTAAGAATTATAATAAGTAATAAGCCCATCTGTAGCACTTTATATTGCAAAGTACTGTACAGACGTCACCAAATTAATGCTAATGTGACTAATTAATTATTAGTGTTAGAATAAACATCATGTTTTGCATCAGTGGCAACAAAAGCCGAACAGTTGACTTTTAAAGTGTGGTCACATTTGCCAATTGGACAGTGCTTTTTCTCCACCGTGGTACCATTTCATTCTGAACTGAATGTAGAAGTGATGAGTGCATTTATAATCACAGTTTAGTTAAAATCAGAGCAGACAGACAATGCAGACTGAAAAAATCGCTGCAGCAATTAAACTCATTATTGTCCCTCCCTGCCTTGACCATCACAGATCCAGAGAGTCTTAGAACTGAGAGGATCAAAGGTCTCCCTACATACTGGGATGTGGAGACCCAAAGCACACACTTTGGATATTAGGGCGCGCAACATAAAATTTACCTGCTGGATGGCAAGCTGATGGTTTAATCAAGAAGAGACCCACACATATGCCAAAATCATGTCAAATGGCACAAGAAACCCAATTTTCTTCTAGGAACAGGACTAAATTCAGTACCATATTCATCACCTGGTACTCTTTCCCTCAGTGCTGTTGAAGCCATGTTACTGATCCAGGACTTTCTTTCCAGCAGGTGACTCTAGAGTGGACTAGTTCAGGGATAAGGAAAACAAAAGATGAGTGGAGATGTTGTGCCAGATCCTCAGCTAGTATAAACTGTAGTCTGTGGAGCTACATTGATGTACATCAGCGGAGGATGTGTACCCTAGTCTATGTCTGAGGAAGGAGTTGCTTTCTGTAGCGCTACTGATTCAAACTGCAATGGTGACCTGTTTATCTCCTTTCAAGAAGATTTGTTTCTCTATCTTAAGTAATTACATGACCCCCATTAGTGTAGTAACTGAGCACCTTACGGTCTTTAATGTATTCACCCTCACAACACTCCTCATGTGAGGTAGGGATGTACTATTATCTCCATTTTACAGATAATAATAATACCTAGCTCTTACATAGTACTTTTAATCAATATGTCTCAGAGTATTTTATAAAGGAGATGAGTATCATTATCCCCATTTTACAGAGGGGGAACGTGAAGCACAAAGAGGTGAAGTTCCTTGTGACGAATTGAAGCACAGACACTGAATAATTTGCCTGAGGTCACAGAGAAAGTCTGAGGCAGAGCAGGGAACTGAACCCACCTCTCCCAAGTCCCAGGCTAGCGCCCCAAGTTCTGAAACATTCTTTACCTGCACCTCTTGCAAGCAGAAAGCTCCTGCTCCCTTATATGGGTGTGCAGAGGGGAGGAAATCCCAGGTCCGCCAATAAGCAGGCCAGGCACACTTGCTGCAGACTGTATAATCCCAAGCTCTTTTTGTGATGGTGTGGCTCCTACATGGCACAGTTTATCTTATCTCTATGTCTTTCCTTGGAAGCAATCTCCCAAACAGTGAATCCCTGAAACCCCTCGCCATCTGCCATTGGGTTTCACTGAAGACAGCTGAGGTGATAACTAGAGCTGTCGATTAATCACAATTAACTCAAAAAAATTAATCGTGATTAATCGCCGTTTTAATCACACTGTTAAACAATAGAATACCAATTGAAATGTATTAAATATTTTGGATGTTTTTCTACATTTTCCAGTATATTGATTTCAATTACAACACAGAATTCAAAGTGTACAGTGCTCACTTTATAATATTTCATTACAAATATTTGCACTGAAAAATGATAAACAAAAGAAATAGTAGTTTTCAATTCACCTCATTCAAGTACTGTAGTGCATCTCTTTATCATGAAAGGAAATTTACAAATGTCGATTTTTTTTGTTACATAACTGCACTCAAAAACAAAACAACGTAAAACTTTAGAGCCTACAAGTCCACTCAGCCCTACTTCTTGTTCAGCCACTCAATAAGACAAACAAGTTTGTTTACTTTTACAGGACATAATGCTGCCAGCTTCTTATTTACAATATTACCAGAAAGTGATAACAGGCGTTCACATGGCACTTTTATAGCTTTCATTGCAAGGTATTTATGTGCCAGATATGCTAAACATTTATATGCCCCTTCATGCTTCGGCCACCATTCCAGAGGACATGCTTCCATGCTGATGACATTCATTTAAAAATGTGTTAATTAAATTTATGACTGAACTCCTTGGGGGGAGAATAGTATGTCTCCTGCTCTGTTTTACATGCACTCTGCCATATATTTCATGTTATAGCAGTCTCGGATGGTGTCCCAGCACATGTTGTTCATGTTAAGAACACTTTCACTGCAGATTTGACAAAACACAAAGAAGGTACCAATGTGAGATTTCTAAAGATAGCTACACCACTCAACCCACGGTTTAAGAATCTAAAGTGTCTTCTAAAATCCGAGAGGGACAAGGTGTGGAGCATGCTTTCTGAAGTCTTAAAAGAGCAACACTCTGATGTGGAAACTACAGAACATGAACACCAAAAAAGAAAATCAACCTTCTGCTGGTTGCATCTGACTCAGATGATGAAAGTGAACATGCTTCGGTCTGCACTGCTTTGGATAGTTATCAAGCAGAACCCTTCATTAGCATGGACACGTCCTCTAGAATGGTATTTGAAGCATGAAGGGATATATGAATTTTTAATGGACCTGACAAATAAATATCTTGTGACGCCAGCTACAACAGTGCCAGGTGAACACTTGCTCTTGCTATTGGGTGATATTGTAAATAAGAAGCTGGCAGCATTATGTCCTGTAAAAGTAAACAGACTTTTTTGTCTGACTGGCTGAACAAGAAGTAGGACTGAGTGGACTTGTAGGCTCTAAAGTTTTATATTGCTTTATTTTTGAATGCAGTTATTTTTTGTAAATAATTCTGCATTTGTAAGTTCAATGTTCATGATAAAGAGATTGCACTACAGTACTTGTATTAGGTGAATTGAAAAATACTATTTATTTTGTTTTTTATAGCACTAATATTTGTAATAAAAATAACTATAAAGTGAGCACTGTACTCTTTGTGTTCTGTGTTGTAATTGAAATCAATATATTTGAAAATGTAGAAAACATCCAAAAATATTTAAATAAACGGTATTTTATTATTGTTTAACAGTGTAATTAATCGTGATTAAATTTTTTAATCACTTGACAGCCTTAGTGATAACTGGAAGTCCAAGCTCATTTGCTATGTTTATTAGAAGTTTGCAAACTATAAATAACACATTGTAACAAGAGCAAGTATCATGGGAAAGGACAAGGGGTCTTGAGAAAAGACTTTAGAGGGAATAGTTTGGAGATCTCGAAAGAAATTATTGTTAGATAAGATAACATCTGTTGGAACAAAACAGGAAAAGATTTCTCCTAAAAAGAACATCTGGAAATCTAATATGTCAGGGAGCTGGATGTATGAAAAGGGAAAGCAGTCTTCTGCATGGCTCATATCTCTTTCTCCTGGGTTATTCATACCATGAAATGAACATACCAGTGATATCATAATCTCTATATTTTTGTAATGTTCAAAGGAAACAACAAATAATGACATATTGGGCCCAATCCTGCTCCTACTGAAATCAATAGCAAACTAAGGAATCATAGAATTGTTGGACTGGAAGGGACCTCAAGAGGTCATCTAGTCCAGTCCCCTGCACTTGTGGCAGGACTATTATCTAGACCAGTTGTGGGCAACCTGCAGCTCGTGGTCCACACGCGGCCCATCAGGGTAATCTGCTGGCAGGCCATGAGACAGTTTGTTTACATTGACCGTTTGCAGGCATGGCTGCCCACAGCTCCCAGTAGCTGGAGTTCACCATTCCCAGCCAATGGGAGCTGCGGGAAGCAGTGTGGGCCACAGGAATGTGTAGGCCACCACTTCCCGCAGCTTCCATTGACCAGGAACACCAAACTATGGCCACTGGGTGCTCTGGGCAGCCATGCCTGTGGACGGTCAATGTAAACAAACTGTCTTGTGGCCTTCCAGTAGATTACCCTGATGGGCCGCGTGCGGCCCATGGGCTGCAGGTTGCCCACCACTAATCTGACAGGAGTTTGTCTAAACTGCTTGTAAAAATATCCAATAATGGAAATTCACAACTCAGACCATTTCTCTAGTTTGTCCAGATTGGCACTATATTTACCCTTTTCCAGCTCTCTGGAATTTCTCCTATCTTCCATGAGTTTTCGAAGATAATTACTAATGACTCAGATATCTCCTCAGTCAGCTCCTTATTTTAGCCTCCGATCTAACTTCATTTTCACTAGCATTCACTAGACATCCAATTGCTACTAACCTTTTTGGTGAAAACTGAAACACACAAGTCATTTAACACTTCTACCACTTCCACATTTTCTGTTACTGTCCCTCCCTCCCCCCATTGAGTAACAGGCCTACCCTGTCCTGGGTCTTCTTCATTCCAATGTATTTGAGGTGTTTTATTGTTACCCTTTATGTCTCTAGCTAGTTGAATCTCGTTTTGTGCCTTGGCCTCTCTAATTTTGTCCCTACATATTTGTGTTATTTCATTTGTTTATATCATCCTTTGTAATTTGGCCTAGTTTCCACTTTTTGTAGGACTGTTTTTTGAGTTTCAGATCATTGAAGATCTTCTGGTTAAGCCAGTGTGGTCTTTTGCCATACTTCCTATCTTTCCTACGCAGTGTGAAGTGCTCTTGTGCCCTTAATAATGTCTCTTTGAAAAACTGCCAACTCTCTTTAACTGTTTTACCACTTAGACTTGCATCCCATGGGGTCTTACCTCCCAACTCTCTGAGTTTGCTAAAGTCTGTCTTCTTGAAATCCTTTGTCTTTATTGTGCTGTTCTCCCTCCTAGCATTCCTTAGAATCATGAACTCTACCATTTCATGATCACTTTTACCCAAGCTGCCTTCCACTTTCAAATTTTCAACCAATTCATCACTATTTGTAAAATGAAATCAAGAATAGCCTCTCCCAGAGTAGATCTCTTCACTTTCTGAAATAAAAAAATTGTCTCCAATACATTCTAAGAATTTGTTGGATAATCAGTGCCCTGCTGTGTTATTTTCCCAACAGATATCTGGGTAGTTGAACTCCCCAATCACCACCAAGTTCTGTGCTTTGGATGATTTTGACTTCATTGACTTCAGTGGAAGCAGAATTTGGTTTATCAGATTAACAAGCAGAATAAGAAATACACAGAGGAAAAAAGTTTTCTCTGTTGATCTGGGGAACTGCAAATGTAGAAATACATTCTGAAAAAGAACAAGAAACAATTTCCCTGTTTAAAAATTAAATTGATTTTAGCTATGATAATATAACAGCATCTTCCAACTGAGGATTTCAAAGGTGTTTTACAAACATTAATGAGTTAAGCTTTTTAACAAACCCATGAAATAGAAATATATCATCATCCCCAACATACAGATGGATAAAATGAAACAGAGGTTAAATAATTTGCTTGAAATCATACAGGAAGTCTGTGTCAGAGCAGGGAATGAAACTCAGAGCTTCTTTGATCACCATACCGACGTCTGCTCTAAATGTTACTTGGGCTAGTTCTTGCTTTCATTAGCATCAATGACAGTTTAGCTATTGATTTTAACAGGAGGAGTAGGCCTTTTGTGAATGTTTGACTACGCACACAATTCTATCATTAGGAAATCCTTCAACGATCCTTGACTAGGAACTAGAGAATCGTGAAACATTTTTAAAGTACCCTAGAACTTTACAAATAGTTTCAATGTTTTGCAATGCAAGTTCTACATTTGTTCAGAATACACTTTAACTATGTGGGAGAGGGGCTAAAAAGAGTGTGTTTTCAATCATGTTAGCTCAGTCAAGTTAAAGTAATGTGACTGAAAAGCCCTAACAAGACTCCTCATAACCTGCAACATGCCCAGCTTTCACACCATCAAATGTGTTGGCCTGCACATTAACAGGGTTGCACATTCAGCTGTGTTAAGCTACCTTGATTGAGCTGGCACAGCTGAAACACATCCTCTTTTTGCCTGTTAGGACATACCCTTTTTGGATTCCATAAATGTCTAACATTTCTTGTCTCCCCTTGAAACCCACACTTAATTTGCACTGACACTCATTGGCATTACACATTTACAATGAGAGAGGATAGAATTCTAAATAAGATTGCAAGAAGACGGAGAAAGTTAGTAGATACACTTCATGATGTTTTTGCTGTCTATCAATCTGTCTCTGAGACCTGAGTGAATACTTCACAATGAATAATTTATCAGAAAGATTTAGTCTCTTTTCGCTTCTTGAATATTTGTGGGGAGACTGCAATGCTCAGTATATGAAAATAGTTGCAACATTTTTAAAATTATTTCAGCCATATGGATTGATTTTGAACAGTTCTCTGAGAGTCTTCAGTATTCACTGTTTCATCTGTATTATTTAATTGTAATTAGTCAGACAGGTCACATGTTCTATTCTGGATGAGTGAACATGTACTTCAGACAGGAATATTTGCATATATGTCTTTACAATTCATTTTCTTTGAATATATATATCAGTTAGAGCTGGCTGGAAAATGCAATTTCCCTCCCACAAATTTTTTATATTAAAAAATAAATCCCCTTTAAAAAAATGTTTATTCCCCAAATGTCAGGTTTCCAGTGCAAGTATACAAAATGACAATCACCATTTCATTTCAATAAAAGTATTTTAAAATTAAAATGATGGTTTCACTTCAATTTAAACTGTCATTTCACTTTGGTTTTCAGATTCCCCCCCCCCATTTTTTTCTGGATTAAGGGGCTGCTTTCCCCTCTACCTACTTTAACTTGGAAAATAGTAAGGAAGAGTATAAAAGCAGGGTTTCCCCACTTTCAAAACACTTCCAAGATTTTTCAGTGAAAAATCGGGGTCAAACTAGCAAAGGGAAAGGGAGAACAAAACCACAAAAATCCCCAAGCCTAAAATGAAAAACTGAAATTTTTGGTTTTGAAAAACTGAAACAAAATGGCATTTTAAGGTGAGACAGAACAAAAAATTTCATTTAGTTTAGATATGGTGATTCAAAATGAAATTTTTCATTTAGCATTTTCCAGTCAGAATATAGAGAAGTTTAATCAAAATCAGTTTTCTGTGGAAAATTATGACAGGAAAAGTTTGGCCAGTTTTAATGCTGGTCAAAATTAACTTTTCATGAGCTATCATAAAACTAACTCAAGGAATGCAGATTACTTTTAAAATTGGAGCAAGGAAAAGCTTTTGAAGTATTCTCAGAACTTCACTTACTTATTACTACCCATGGAATCTCATTTGTAAAATCAAAGGCAATATGAATGGAACAGTCTAGTTTTAGAAGAGCTGTTGTGTCTCTTTCGGTAATGAGGGACAATGAAATTACATTCAAAAGAATCTAGACTGGTTAGGTAATCTAAGTACATTCAGGATGCAATGTGAATTCAGTTCAGTTCAGATCAACTATGTAAAACTGGATATGGTAGCCCAGAAAAGAAAGTAGAGTTTATAAATGGGGAATTCACTTAACATGTAGATCAGAAAAAGAGGGTCTAAAGAAATTTCCTAAAATGTCTGTTTGTTTTAAATTACACAGGATAACAAACCCATGTTACTTTACAACAAATATCACTTTTAAGCACTTGCCATAAAAAAAATATTAGCTGCTTGGTTGCTTATAGCTCTCATTGGAAAAAAGAATACTGGTCCAACCACAGAGGACTGTTAAAAAAAAAAAAAAAAAGGAGCCAATTACATAACCAGCAAAATAGACAGAGGACAAAGACACTTTGTTGCCTTTTTATTCAATAGTCAAAAGTACATTCACTTGCAAGAAAACCAGGACACATGTCCAATTTTTGTTGACTATTAACATTTGATAGACATGCCTATCTATTAAATGTATGCAATCAGAGATTTCATTCAATTTAATAAAACTGCTAAAACCAACATGTCATAGGTGTTGTAATGATGGTCACTCTGTAATATAACACCCCATTAAATAGAGAGATCTGATTATTCTGTTCTGGTATAATGTCTCTTTAATCAAACACTCACTATTGTAATGATTATTTTGTTTCTGACATTTACCTGGCAAGGATTTGTAAACTGTGTTCATACTTCCTAAATAAATAAACTGTAAACAAATAAAAACTATCAGCACTTACACCTTCCACAATGTGGTACCTTAGATATGTCAGTGTTTCATTGTGAGACAGATATCTCAGAGACTGTGGTATGGGGATTGCTATTGTTTATAAAAGTTGAGTTTTTAGTGAAAATCCATGTAGGAGATTTCACATAACAATATGTATGGTAATGGTAATAACTGTAAGTACTTACATCAGTCCTGATCCAAAGACCACTGAAGTAATGGAAAAGTCTCCCACTGAGTTCAATGGGTTTTGGATCGGGCCCATGGTGGCTTCTGACTTCACCCGTTAATGTTTGTATGCTATTTTGAATTCTTACAACATACCTGGGAAGTAGGAATCTGATCCAAATATTTTAAAACTATATGTGATTTTTCAACATTAAGGAATAGAAGGTATTTAAATGACATCTGCAGTCAGTTGGAATTGATATATTAGAGATGAATTAGTCCAATTTATTTATTTCTCAGGATTTTAGGAAATGTATACCTATTTTGTAAGGAACAATCCAATGTTCAATCTCTTTTGTCTTTGACATTATGTAAAATGAAAACATCTTTGACAGTACATAGTATGGAACCAACAAAAACTGTTAAATCCAATATAAACCTTGTCTCTTTGACGTATATAGGGGACTAAAATCCTCTCAAAACTCAAGGATTATATACACATAATCCTTATCAATGTTAATGTTAGCCCAACTAAATCTCTGAAGATCAAGAGGAAAATATATCCCTGAGTTCAGAAATGCTTCATTTTTCAAAATCACCTAGGTTGGTAAGTGGGATTTCCTTCAAACCCAACAATGTTAAAAATAATGCAGTCAGCTTGTGCGGTATCATGGATGCTAGACAGATCTATTTCACTGAGTTGAACCTTTATAGATTAGGAACTGACTGGGTCACAGAATCTGTTAGGGGGAAGAGTTTTTCCTCTTTGAAAGATCCCAGAAAGTGGTGATGAGTAACTGCTCCTCTTCTTAAAGATACCTCAGTTATAGAGTTCCACAGGATTCAATTTTGTCTCTTGTGCAAGTTTTGTGCCAGGTCACTATCAGATATTATCCTTACGATAACATTACCCAGCTTTCTCCTTCTTGTCTAGGACTGATTATGTGATCTCCCTGCTATTCTTAGGAAATAGGGACTTCTGTGAAAAGCAGCTGGCTAAAGCTCAATCGCACCAAGAGAGAGGATGATGACTAGCATAAGGAAGCACTTTGAGGAACTGTCAGGAGCTGTGACTTTACCCTTTAGGGCATCCACACTCACATTGTCAAGCTAGTCAAAAATCTCAGTCCTGTCCTCATCTTTGCTTCTGGAATTTCAGAAAGAAGTTTTAACTAAAAATGCTCTCTCCCCTTTTTTGCTGGCTAAAAGTGAATCCTCTCCATTTGGATGAGGACTTACCTACAATAAACAATGTGTGTCTCTCCAAGTTAGATTACTGCAGTGTGTTTTTAAATGGGTTTGTACCTGCAGGCAACAAAGAAATTGCTACTTTTGTCTAATCTGTTTTCTAAATGGGTATGATGGGGTGGACTAGGGCCAGAGACCCCCTGCTGGAGGCCTCAGGGTCCTGCCACACCCATCTCAGGTAAGGAGCGGGTCCTCCAAGCAGGCGAGAATGGCTGCAGGAGAAGCAGCCAATCAGGGGCCAGGAGGGCCCTATAAAAAGGAGCTACAGAGCCAGAGACAGGGCAGTTGCTGCTTAGAGGAGAAAGGACTGTATGTCTGGCTGGTGGAAGGAACTTCAGCACAACGGACAGCAAAGTGTGGACAGGGACCCCGGGGAGCAAGAGGCTTCTGGCTAGCTGCTAGGGCTGAGCCAAAGACAGTTAAGAACATAAGAACGGCTGTACTGGGTCAGACCAAAGGTCCATCCAGCCCAGCATACTGTCTACCAACAATGACCAATGCCAGATGCCCCAGAGGGAGTGAACTTAACAGGTAATGATCAAGTGATCTCTCTCCTGCCATCCATCTCCACCCTCTGACAAACAGAGGCTAGGGACACCATTCCTTACCCAACCTAGATAATAGCCATTAATGGACTTAACCTCCATGAATTTATCCAGTTTTCTTTTAAATGCTGTTATAGTCCTAGCCTTCACAACCTCCTCAACCAAGGAGTTCCACAGGTTGACTGTGCACTGTTGAAGAAGAACTTCCTTTTATTTGTTTTAAACCTGCTGCCCATTAATTTCATTTGGTGGCCCCTAGTTCTTATATGATGGGAACAAGTAAATAACTTTTCTTTATTCACTTTCTCCACACCACTCATGATTTTATATACCTCTATCATATTCCCCCTTAGTCTTTTCCAAGCTGAAAAGTCATAGTCTTTTTAATCTCTCCTCATATGGGACCCGTTCCAAACCCCTAATCATTTTAGTTCCCCTTCTCTGAACCTTTTCTAATGCCAGTATATCTTTTTGGAGATGAGGAGACCACATCTGTACGCAATATTCAAGATGTGGGCATACCATGGATTTATATAAGGGCAATAAGATATTCTCCGTCTTATTCTCTGTCCCTTTTTAAATGATTCCTAACATCATGTTTGCTTTTTTGACTGCCACTGCACACTGTGTGGACATCTTCGGAGAACTATCCACGATGTCTCCAAGATCTCTTTCCTGATTAGTTGTAGCTAAATTAGCCCCCATTATATTGTACGTATAGTTGGTGAGGATGACCTGGCAAAACAACTGGAAGCAGCAGAATAGAAACTGGAGGATCTCATGTTCAAGAATGAGCAGCTGACCGAAGAGCTCTAGTTCACCACGGAGGAAAAAGAGTGCTACATGGTGTACAATTATGAGACACAGTTAGAGGTTCGGTGTATAGAGACCCCAAAGTCCAGGAGGTGAAAGTGAGCCAAAGGACCATGAACACACTCTCCAGGCAAGAAAGACCTGGGAGAGTAGACTCTGGACACCAGGGCAAAGCCTGGCCAGAAGCTCTCCAGACAGTAAGGCCTGGGGAGGGAGCCCTGATTGAAAGGGATGAGGACTAATACAGACTCTCAAGGTGAAGAGGGCAAAGTGAAAAGGACCCTGCTAGATCAGGGCACCGGGAGACTATAACTAATAGCTCTCCGGACAGAGAAGTCTGAGTGGGGGAAGATCCTGCTTATGTGGGGCAAAACAGGGTAAAACTGGGGGTACCCTCTATAGAACTACCACCCAATCCTGTCGGGGAGGGGAGGAGTGTGATGGGGTGGACTAGGGTCAGAGTCCCCCGGCTGGAGGCCTCAGAGTCCTGCCACACCCATCCCAGGTAAGGAGCAGTGGAGAGGTCCTCCATGCAGGTGAGAGTGGCTGAAGGGGAAGCAGCCAATCCGGGGCCAGGAGGGCCCTATAAAAAGGAGCTACAGAGTCAGAGACAGGGCAGTTGCTGCTTGGAGCTGGAGAAGAAAGGACTGCATGCCTGGCTGGCTGAGAGAACTACAGCACAATGTACAGCTAAGTGGAGGCAGAGACCAAGAGAGTGAGAGGCTCCTGGCTGGCTGCTAGTACTGCGCCAAAGACCGTTTGCTAGCAGGAACCGGGGGAGCAATGAAGGAGCTCCTGGCTTGCTGCTGATCCTGAGAAGGGACTGAGCTGGGGAGAGTCACAGGAATAGTGTCTCCAGGGAGGAAGTCCAGGATATGGCCCCATAACAGGGCTGGAACGGGTTTATAGACTGTGGACACACCCAACGAGAGGGGGTGCTCACAAGAAGTGGGTGCCAACCCCATTATACTGGGGCAAACTTATGAGAACACTTCTTACTAGTGTTTTCTACCCTACATTGGCTGCCAGTTAAATTAAAGACATAATTCAAGATCCTTATCCTTATCTTCAAAGTCTAAAAAAGGGGATGCCTGGTTCTGACTAAGACCTCTTTTCATATGGAAACCTCAGGTCTGAGGAAGCTATCCAGCTAGGAAAAACTGCTGTCACACCACCAGCGGAGGAGGATATGGTTCTGTCACTGGGAGGACACTGGTTGCTGGTTACTTCTGGCAGCAGGCAGTGTTCCATCCCTACTCCCAACTGACCATAGTGATGAAGAGCCAATATGCTGCCCTGGCAACGAGGGATGAGGAATCACCCCAAAGATGGAGAAGAAGCTCTGTACTTCCAAGACTGGGAAAATCGTGGCCACCCCTCCAGGAAGAAATGTAGGGTGGTGATGTTCGGTGACTCCCATGTGAGGGGGATGGAGGCACCCATAGTCAACCTGACATGGCATCCCAGGAGGTAGTGCTGCCTGCCAGGGGCCCATATCCAAGATGTTATGGAGGTATTGTCGAGGATCATCCAGCCCTCTGACTACTACCCTATGCTACTCATCCATGTGGGCACTAACGATACTGTGAGGTATGGCCTTGAGTAGATCAAAAATGACTACAGGGTTCTGGGAGTAAGGGTGAAGGAGTTGGGGAACAGGTGGTGTTCTCTTCAATCTTTCTGGTCAATGGTAGGGTCCCAGGCAGAGACAGATGCATCCTGGAGGTGGATGCCTGGTTGCCAGGAGGGTTTTGGCTTCACTGACAACACAATGCTGTTCTGAAAAGAAGGACTTCTAAGCAGAGATGGGGTCCACCTATCAAGGAAGGGGAAGAGTATCTTTGGATACAGTCTGGTTAATTTAGTGAGGAGGGCTTTAAACTAAGTTCAACGGGGACAGAGACAAAAACCCACAGGTAAGTGAAAAACATGGAAACCTGGGAGAAGGGTCAGAATTTGTAGGAACATGGGCCATTATAGCAGGGACATGAGAGAGACGAGGAGAAAACAAATCCATATCTTAGATGGCTATACACTAGTGCGAGAAGTATGGGGAATAAACAGGAAGAACTAGAAATGCTAGTGAATGAACAAAATTAAGACATAGTTGGTGTGATGTGTTTGGTCAGAGAGACCCCCTTGGGACTGTCACCTGATGTGCTGAAGCTACCTCTGCCAGCTTGGGACTTCAGAACCCTGCCTTGTTGAGCCAGACATGCTAGCCTGCTGCAACACAGACCCAGGTCTGGTCCCCAAAGCTGCAGAGTTTAACTAAAAACTGCTTGGCAGGTTACTTGCCTCCAGCACCCAGACACCCAGCTCCCAAATAAATCCATTTTACTCTGTATAAAGCTTATACAGGGTAAACTCATAAATTGTCCGCCCTCTATAACACTGATAGAGAGCTATGCTCAGCTGTTTGCTCCCCCAGGTATTAATCACTTACTCTGGGTTTACTAATAAACAAAAGAGATTTTATTAAGTATAAAAAGTAGGATTTAAGTGGTTTCAAGTAATAACAGACAGAACAATGTAAGTCACCAAGCAAAATAAAGCAAAAACACGCAAGTCTAAGCCTAATACATTAAGAAACTGATTACAGGTAAAATCTTGCCCTCAGAGATGGTCCAATAAGCTTCTTTCACATACTAGACTCCTTCCTAGTCTGGGCCCAATCTTTTACCCTGGTACAGTCCTTGTTAGTTCCAGCAAACATCTTAGCTGGAAAGCAGGGGTGTTCTCATGACTGACCACCCCCTTTGTTCTGTTTCACCCCTTTCTATAGCTTTGGCACAAGGCAGAAATCTTTTGTCTCTCTGGGTCTAAATGTCTCCTTCTAAATGGAAAAGCACCAGCTTTAAGATGGATTCCAGTATCAGGTGACATGTTCACATGCCCTGTGAAATCCCAGCTTTCATTCTTCCTGAATCACATGAACACAGGAAGGCTTGCAGGTAAATAAACTGTTTACATCCAATTGTCCTAGTCAATGGGAGCCATCAAGATTCTAAGCCACCATTAATTGCCCACACTTTGCATAGTTACAATAGGAGCTCAGAGTTATACTTCATGTTTCTACCTTCAGATACAAGGATGATACATGCATACAAATAGGATGAATATATTCAGTAGGTCATAAGCTTTGTAATGATAGCTTACAAGAGACCTTTTGCATAAAGCATATTCTAGTTGCATCATATTCACACTCATAAGCATATTTCCATAAAACATTATGGAGTGCAACATCACAGTTGGTATCACAGAGACTTGGTGGGATAATACTCATGACTGGATTATTGCTATTGAAGGGTACAGCTTGCTCAGGAAGGATAGGCAGGGAAAAAAGCGAGGAGGTTTTGCCTTGTATATCAAGGATGTATACACTTGGGCTAGAGGTTGAGATGGAAATAGGAGACAGACTTGTTGAAAATCTAGGGGTAAGGATAAAAGGGGTAAAGAAACAAAGGTGATGTCATGGTAAGGAGTATACTACAGATGACCTAACCGGGAAGAAGAGGTGGATGAAGCTTATTTAAGCTAATGAAATCATCAAAAGCACAGGAGTCGGTGGTGATGGGGGACTTTTCTGTTTGGAAAATAACACAGCAGAGCATAGGTTATCTAGCAAGTTTATGGAATGTATTGAAGACATTTTTTTCCCCCAGAAGGTGGAGAAAGCTATTAGGGGAGAGACTGTTCTAGATGGATTTTGACAAATAGGGACAAACTGATTGAGAATTTGAAAGTGGAAGGTAACTTGGATGAAAGTGGTCATGAGATGATACAGTTCATGATTCTAAGGAATGGTAGGAGGGAAAAGAGTACATTAAAGATAATGGATTTCAAGAAGACAGATGTTAGCAAACTCAGGGAACTGGTAGGTAAGATCCCATGGGAAGAAAATCTAAGGGGAAAAACAGTTCAAGAGAGTTGGCAGTTTGTCAAAAGGAACAAGAGCACATTATCCCACTGTGTAGGGAAGATAGGGAGTATAGCAAGTGACTTAACAGATCTTCAATGATCTGAAACTCAAAAAAGAGTCCGACAAAAAGTGGAAACTAGGTCAAATTACAAAGGATGAATATAAAAAACAAAACAAACATGGAGGGACAATATTAGAAAATCCAAGACA
This sequence comes from Trachemys scripta elegans, assembly GCF_013100865.1. Taxonomy (NCBI): domain Eukaryota; kingdom Metazoa; phylum Chordata; order Testudines; family Emydidae; genus Trachemys; species Trachemys scripta. Next base: position 156,194,215 of record NC_048300.1, on the reverse strand, counting down.
CAAAATGGTATTAAACTATTTGGAGACATAAAGGGTAACAAGAAAACATCTACAAATGCATTATAAGCAAGAGAAAGACCAAGGACAAGGTAGGCCTGTTTCTTAGTGAGAGGGGAAAAACAATAACAGAAAACATGGAAATGGCAAAAGTGCTAAAAATAATTTTTTTGTTTCATTTTTCACCAAAAAGTTGAGTAGTGACTGCATCTAACAGAATGAATGCCAGTGAAAATGAGGTAGGAAAATAGGGAAAGAACTAGTTAAAAATTATTAGGCAAGCTAGATGTCTTCAACTCGGCAGGGCCTGATGAAATACATCCTAGAATATTCAAGGAACTGACTGAAGAGATATCTGAGCCATCAGTGAGTATCTTTGAAAAGTCATGGAAGATGGGAGAAATTCCAGAAGACTGGAAAAGTGCAACTATAGTGCCAATCTATAAAAAGGGGAATAAGGAGAACCCAGGGAATTACAGACCTGTCAACGTAATTTCAGTACCTGAAAAGATAATGGAGCAAATAATCAAGCAATCAATCTGAAAACATCTAGAAGATAATGAGGTGATAAGTAACAGTCAGCATGGATTTGTCAAGAAGAATTTTGTAAGACCAACCAACCCAGTAGATTTCTTTGATAGGGTAACAAGCCTAATGGAAGGGGGATGGAGGTCCTTTAAGGTGGGTGCATAACTAGTTGGAAAACTATTCCCAGAGACTAGTTATCAGTGGTTATCATAGCTGGAAGGGCATATTGAGTGGAGTCCCACAGGGTCAATTCTGGGTCCTGTTCTCTTCAATATCTTCATAAATGATTTAGATAATGGCAGAGAGAGTGCACTGATAACATTTGCAGATGATGCCAAGCAGGGAAGGGCTGCAAATGCTTTGGATGATAGGATTAATATTCAAAATGATCTGGACAAACTGGAGAAATGGTCTGAAGTAAAGAGGATGAAATTCAATAAGGACAAATGCAAAGTACTCCACTAAGGTTGGAACAATCAGTTGCACACATACAAAATGGGAAATGACTACCTAAGAAGGAGTACTGCGGAAAAGGATCTGGGGGCTATAGTGGATCACAAGCTAAATATGAGTCAACAGTGTAACTCCATTGCAAAAAAAAGTGAACATTATTCTGGGATGTATTAGCAGAGTGTTGTAAGCAAAACATGAGAAGTAATTCTTCTGTTCTACTCCACACTGATTAGGCCTCAACTGGAGTGTTGTGTCCAGTTCTGGGCCCCACATTTCAGGAAAGATTTGGAGAAAGTCCAAAGAAGAGCAACAAAAATTATTAAAGGTCTAAAAAACATGGCCTATGAAGAAAGACTGAAAAAACTGGGTTTGTTTAGTTTGGAGAAGAGAAGACTGAGGGGTGACATAATTAGTTTTCAAGTCCATAAAAGATTATTACGAGGAAGGAGAAAATTTGTTCTTGTTAACCTCTGAGGGTAGGACAAGAAGCAATGGGCATCAAGGGTACTTTAGGTTGGACATTAGGAAAAACTTCCTAATTGTCAGGGTAGTTAAGCACTGGAATAAATAGTTTAGAAAGGTTGTGGAATGTTCATCATTGGAGGATTTTAAGAGCAGGTTATACAAACACCTGGGATGGTCTAGATATGACTTAATTCTGCAATGAGTGCAGGGGACTGGACTCGAGAGGTCAAAGACAATTCCAGCAGTCCATCTCCAGCACGGACCTCATGGGAGCCAAGGGCAAGGCATCCATTGTAGATGGCCCTCATGCTGTGGAATTTGCTTTTGTTGGATTTCAGGCTGATCTCAGGTCTTGCCACCTTCAGGGAATGTTAAAAGACCTCACTTTGGTCATGAGTCCTTTAGAAATTCATGTAATATTATAATCAATAAACAATAAATTAATACTTTTACTAATTGTAAAGAAACATTCTGTTTACAGAATTTTCTTCAGAATAATAATTTAAAATATATCTTCATAGTCAATACTAAATATATGTATATTTATAGCAAGAAGGCATGGATGTAGAAAACAGATGTTTGATTCTGTATAATAAAGATTAGAACAAACAGAAACATGTATTCAGATTGAACTGCCATTGCTACAATGAGGGTTTCAACAGAAACACCAAGCAATCAATTAGTCATGCAAGTGATACAGTGAAATGTGTGTGTGTGGGGGGGGGAGGTACCAATGTCACTGTAGAACCAAGACAATGGTCCTGCTACTATCTTCCTTATAGAAATACAACTCCCATTCTAGTTATAAGGGCTGTCAAAATCAGTCTCAATGTGTTAATTATGTGGGTTAGTAGGTCATTAAATCCAATTTCTTTTTTATATACTTTCTATCAATTTAGATTTCTTCCCCTTCTCAAATCTTTGTATTTGGTGCCAAGCTGGTCCGTGAGGCATTTGTTGTTCTCAATTATTAATCTGGGAGATGGTATGCTCCTTAGTGACTGCAGAGTCTGTGTATACAATCTGCAATCTGGTACTTTCCATTTTCAGTGCAACTTCAAATTGGGATTTTCCACATTGGGCATACTGCTCAAAGGTGTCATAAATTAATTCCAATTTCTTGCTGTAGAATTTAGGAAGGGAGTCTGAAATAACAGAGTCTCGACGAAAGGAATTATTTGGAATCCAGCACTTCAGGTTTGTCAAGTCATGGTGTGGAAAATGTATCTGAGATGAAAATATTGGAATCTATAAACTATAAGGAAAATAATAATGGAAATGCAAATGAAAAATGAAATAGAGAATGTCAAGAAAAATTGGGAAGACAACAAAAGACCAGTGCCTGATAATTATGCTCTTATTTGGAAAAGAACATAGTGATACAGTATTGTAAAGTTCTATGACAGTAAAAGCATTCTAGAGATTGGTGTGAAGCAGAAAAGGAGTGCAAGGTATCTATGTTTTCTGGTGATATAAATCTAAAAAAAATATGTTAAATTTCGACAGAAGCATAGCAACCACATATGATTGGTATTCTTTCAGAATCCCTATGCTATTATGTAAAAGCCAAAGTGTTGATAATATGTTGTAGCTGTCAGATGAACTGTATACATTTATATTTTGATGCCAGCTGTCATTTTTTGTCACACCCACAGGCAGCATGTAGTGAAAATGTTTACTAGAACATGTCTTTGTAGCAGTGCATCTTGCTGAAATGTAATAAAATACAAGGAAGAGCCTTTGGAACACCAAATTTGAGACACCAATTAATTCATCAGTAGAGTAGGTGTGTGACAAATGACCACAAGCATTTCAATGAACAAGGAAGACTTGTTTAGGGTGATACTAGAGATTATAATAACAAAGAATGGTTGGATAAAATTCAGTTAAGGTTAATTTAATGTTAAATATTAAGAGAAACTTCTTAATAGTGAAATTTATTATACAGCAGAATGATTTTTCCAAAGGAAGTGCGGAGAAACCAGTGTTGGGATATTTAGTGCCCTACTGAACAAAGGAAAAACAATTATGCACAAGAAGAAAGATTGCCATAATAAGCTTTTCTAACTCTAACTACTGTGATACTAAGATTCATTTAATTAAGACATCCTAACAAAAACACACACAGATTTTTTTTAAGTCTAATCAGACTTTTTTAAACTGCTCCATCATGATGCACTAGCCTAATGGTGCATTATACCTTGTTGTCATGCTCGTTTATCTGTATTAGTTTATATAACAGAGAATATGCTGGCATTTAACTTTCTAAGGATTTTTTTTTAACATGTTGGAAGGCATGGGTGTTTCAAAATAGACCCTGGATATAAGTAGGTACTTTAGTATGTTGCATTATCCTTAATCTCTCCATGGTTTGTCTTTTCTTGTTATGAAAATAATCGTTTTCCTGCTATACATAATTTAAATCAGCACTCCAGGAAGGCAACTAGAAATTAGGCAGTTTGTGTAAGATAAATTTTACTTATGTTACTCTGAATGCTTTTGTACAATTACCATCACATCTTTGACACAGAGCATTCATCCTTGCTCTCTTCCCATATGCTCTGATAGAAGATGGTGATGGGCAGGCCAGTGGTCTCACCCATACTCACCCTCTGTAATCTCAGGACATGTTTTATTGAGGATATAGTTACCTGATTTTAACAGATGACCACCTTTCATTTGATTCAGAGGAAAGCAAAATAATAATAAAAAAAAACCTACACCCCAAAATTCCTTCTAATAAAGCCTGAGGAAAAATTCCTTCCTGATAACAAATTTAGCAGTCAGTTTCACCCTGCACATGAAAACAAATATCAACATAATCTTCTAATCCTATTTATGTACTAAAGGACCAATAACTTGCCATTTTCTATTGAATGTGAGTATTCTATTGAATATGTGTATTCTAGCTACTGGAAGGTCACATATAGACCTCCCCTCTTCTGTGATGGCCAAACATAAAACTATGAACAAAAAGTAAGGAAAGAAGGACACTAAAGTGAAGCACAATTATTTGTTGCAAGAAAAAAAAGGAAAAAAACACTATATAACTTAATTACTGACAATAAATCTTCAATTGCAGAAAATCATAAATTAAGCCATAAAATGAGTACAAACATCTGCAAATGGCCTATATTAAAATTGGCCTAAAATTTCAATCCATTCGAAGTTATCTTAAGTATTTTTATGCTGCAGGAGAAGAAATTACTTGTTCCATTGAAATCAGCAAAGACATATTTCCTGACTTCAGGTACAACATATAAGCTAGCAGGTACACTTATGGGAAAAGTAGTTCCAATTTTAATCAGTTTCCCTGTAAAATAGCAAAATCTTTGTCTTCAGTCTTGTTTCCTTTACATTGTATAAAACTTAAGAATTCTAGAACTCAAAAAGAAGACCTCAAATTTAATAAGCTTTAAAGACAGACGAATAATTTTTAATTTAAGAAAGGACAGTCTGATTCTTGGCAACCAGAAATTTCATAGCACGGTCTGATCACAAATCTATCTAATTTGTACTTCCTTTTATATTACCATTTCTTTAAAATTATTACCAATATTGGTTATGCTCTCCTTAGAATGTTAAAAAGGACAGCAACTTACAAATCTGATTCCCGACTCAAAATGTTACCTAATACTGGTACAAGTATCACATTAAGATTATTATAATTGAAGGAGATTACAGAATTCCCCCCTCCCCTCATTTATTTACTTGTACATCTGGCAGATGTTTGTGTAATCCCAGTCTCCTGGTTTGCCTGTGTAGTCATTTTACCCATTTGGTTGTGTGGATTTTTGACACTGCAAAATAGGAGAAAGCGAATTTAAAAAAAAAAAATCAGAAAAAATAGTGACTGTAAAGGCACAAAAAATGGCAAGTGGACTGAGGGTCAAGTGTAGTTCCTGAAGCTGATTTTCAGATTATATTTGGAAACTGGCTAGATGTCAAGTGTATTGTGTCCCTTTAAGAGAGATAAAGGAAGTCTAGTTCGTAACTTTTAGACAATTTAATACATTGTTAACATAGTACATGTCCCATTAACAACCTTTAATCTCTCCACTGCAGTCCAAAAAAGTTGTTGCTTGGCTTCAAAATGGTCAAGTATTTAATACTTTTGAAACACACAAAAAATGCCCTTTACTACTATTTCTTCTTCCCATCATCTAGGGTCAATCATGCTAGCATTCTCCATCTTCCTCTGTCTGAGTTGGCACTAAAGCTCCACCTGTTTACATCTTCTTTGATGCAATCCATTCATCACTTCCCTGCCTTCCTCTCTTCCTTAACACCCTCTCCTGCCATACTATCTTCATCAGGTCTTCTTGATTCATCCTCTGTATGTGTCTGAACCAGCAAAGTCATGTTTCTTGGAATTTGTCAGCCACATCATTGACTTTAAGTTCCATCCTAATGGTTTTATTTTAAAATCTGACTCTTTGTATAACTCTCTTTATAGTCTGAAGACATCTAATCTCAAGCACCTGTAGGTGATGAACCCACCATCTCTTTATGATCCATACTGCAGCACCATACAGCATTATGGCATGGGCCATTATCCTATACAGCTGGGCTTTCAGTCTCAGTGGCATACATTCATCATACATGATACCTGAGATATTATTCCACACACTGTCACACACCCAAGTTGGGTTTGTATCTCACTTTCAAGCTTGCTGTTTTCTACAACCTAGCTACCAAGTTACCTGAACTTGTCAGTGTAGTTTAATTAATTCCATTAATCTCTATATCCAGTTCCCCGTGGCACCTCTACTGACCCACATGACCTCTTAGTCATGTTCATTTTCATGCCATGCCTGATTAGCTGGTCATACCACTGGTTTACTGTTTCCTCTAGGCTTTCTTTTGAGGATGCCCTTATTGGTATGTGATACTTATATAGCAGCTTCTCACCTTTTCCAATTGAGATCTTCTTGCTGACATAATGCATCAATATGATAAGCAGCAAGCAGATTTAGGATTAATACCTGGTGCAATCACACTTTCAATTCACAGGGGCTTGTTATTCTAAAACATGTTTGGATCACTATTTTAGGTGCTCTACATATTTCCTCAGCACTGGTGTGAGTACCATTCTGCCCACTTTATCATATGCATTTTTTAGGTTTATAAAAGCCAAGAAGCTATTCTTTTAGTAGTCTAGCCACTTCAGTATCACTTGCAGGTGAACGAGTCCCAGATGGTGTGGCTGATGTGGTTAGGTCCTATGATGGTGTCCCTTGAATAGATATGTGGACAGAGTTGATTTGGGGACAATTTATACCTTCAAGTCAGCGGGACTGCTATGGGTACCCGCATGGCCCCTCAGTACGCTGACTTAGAACAACGCTTCCTCAGCTCTTGTCTCCTTATGTCCCTACTCTACTTGCGCTACATTGATGACATCTTCCTTGTTGGGCCCCATAGGAAGGAGGCCCTTGAGGAATTCCACCAGGATTTCAACAATTTCCACCCCAACATCAATCTCAGCCTGGACCAGTCCACACAAGAGAACCGCTTCCTGGACACTACAGTGCTAATAAGCGATGGTCCCTGTACCGGAAACCTACTGACCACTATACTTACCTACATGCCTCCAGCTTTCAGCCAGATCACATCACAAAATCCATTGTTCTAGAGCCATGCTCTGAGGTACAACCGCATTTGCTCCAATCCCTCAGACAGAGACAAACACCTACAGAATCTCTATCAAGCATTCTTAAAACTGCAGTACCCATCTGGTGAAGTGAAGAAACAGATTAACAGAGCTAGAAGGGTACCGAGAAGTCACCTACTACAAGACAGGCCCAACAAAGAAAGTAACAAAACCCCACTAGCTGTCACCTACAGCCCCCAACTAAAACCTGTCCTGTGCATCATCAAGGATCTACAACCTATCCTGAATGACGATCCCTCACTCTCACAGACCTTGGGAGACAGGCCAATCCTCACCTACAGACAGCCCCCCAACCTGAAGCAAATACTCCCAGCAACTACACACCACACAACAAAAGCACCAATCCAGGAACCAAATCCTGCTACAACACTGGTGTCAACTCTGTCCTCATATCTATTCAAGGGACACCATCATAGGACCTAACCACATCAGCCACACCATCCGGGGCTCACTCACCTGCACATCTACCAATGTGATATATGCCATCATGTGCCAGCAATGCCCCTCTGCTATGTACATTGGCCAAACCGGACAGTCTCTATGCAAAAGAATAAATGGACACAAATCTGACATCAGGAATCATAACATTCAAAAACCAGTAGGAGAACACTTCAATCTCTCCTGTCACTCAATAACAGACCTAAAAGTGGCAATTTTTCAACAAAAACACTTCAAAAATAGACTCCATCGTGAAGCTGCAGAACTTGAATTAATTTGCAAACTGATACCATCAGATTAGGCCTGAATAAAGACTGGGAGTGGTTGGGTCATTACAAAACCTAAACTTAATTTCCCCAATACTAATTTCCCCCTACAGTTACTCACACTTTCTTGTCAACTGTCTGTAATGGGCCACTCTCTTACCACTTCAAAAGTTATTTTTCCTCCCTTGGTATCCTGCTGTTAATTGAGTTATCTCGTTAGACTGACCTCACACTTGTAAAGCAACCCCCATCCTTTCATGTATTTATACCTGCTCCTGTATTTTTCACTTCATGCATCTGATGAAGTGGGTTCTAGCCCACGAAAGCTTATGCCCAAATAAATTTGTTAGTTTCTAAGGTGCCACAAGGACTCCTCGTTGTTTTTGCTGATACAGCCTAACACGGCTACCACTCTGAAACCTGTCAAACATGGCAACTGTGGTTCCTTTCCTTTCCTAAAACCAAACTGTTCTTGTTCAAAGAGAAGTTCCTTCATTTGCCTAATCCTAGCATCCAAGATGTGCTCTAGTATCTTCATCCCATGTGATGGTAACTGTACCCATCAATTGTTCCACAACTTAAGGGAAATCAGAAAAGAGCATAAAATAAATGCAAAAAACAAGGCAAGCTGCCAAGTGGGCAGTGAAGAAGACCAAAGTGTATGCTAGATGATCTGTAGTGTCAAGGCTGATTCTCCACTCTGGAACTTCAAGTGCAGAAGGTGGGGTCCCGCAAGGATTCTAAAAATTAATACTTGCCACTTCAGGCTTATATTAAACTCCCAACATTACAGCTTTTCTCTGACCGTGGATTGGTAGATGTTCCCACCACCCAAGTGCAGAACTCCTTTGAGAGACGAGGAAGGCTCACTTGGTAATTCCTTCCCATGGGGTACCCTCAAGCCCTTTTACACACTTCCTCTGGGGAAGAGCTGAGAAAGGGGAAAAAAGAAATCAGCTGTTGCCACCAGCTAATTAAAAAACATTCACAAACCTCTTAAGACACAAAAATCCAATTCTGTTCTTAAAAAAGTTAAAGTTTATTAATAAAATTAAAAAGAAAGAAAGTACATCTGGGAACTTAGGCTATTGCTAGATTTTAAAAAGAGCAAATAAAAGATTAAGCACCAAGAATAGCTTCTTGAGGTCCATCTTAAAGGTTACAAGCAAAACAAAAGTACCTGGGGTTAGCACAGAGGAATCCACAAGCCATAAAGAAATAAAAGAGATAAACCTAATCACATCTTCCTAGACATTTCCTGATATACTTACATATCTGGGGTTTCAAAAAAGTAGTTTCTAGGTATGATACTGGTGGGTTTTCATACCTGGCCCAAGCTTCTTACAACATAACTACTCTGTCCTGTCCCCTCTCTCCGGGAGAACAACCACAGACAGACAAAAGGGGAGTTGTTTTTCAATTTTAAATTTTCAGGTGTCCACTCACTTCCTTTTACCTATGCATAGCAGTGAGACTTTTTAACCCTTTACAGGTAGAGCAATAGAAAACAGCTATTAAGAGGGATTTTATAGCTACTGGCTGGCTGGGTGTCCATAAAAGGGAGTTCCTCCCTGCCCCCTTCATTTATCACAATACTGAACTTGCAAACTACCCACAGCTGGCTGGGAAAAAAGATCTATAGAACTGCAAAAATGGGATGCAAAGGGAAGAAGGATGATATTGCAACATTATTTGTAGACGATGACCAGGAAAGATTGCCAGTAACACCTGAACAAGTGAAGGAGAGGTGCAAACAGTATGCTGAAAGTCTCTTAAATGAGGTAAACACCTTTTGATGGAGTTGTCCACATATGAGCCTAATGTGGTGTCTGAGTCTGAAATAATGAAGGAACAGGTGAAAAAAATGCCGTCCAGAAAATGAAGAACAGTAAGGCAGTGGGACCTGATGAAGCGACAGCGTCCTAGTGAAAATTTTGGGTGAGAGAGGCATAAAATGGATGAGCAGCACATTTAAAGCTGTATGGCAAGATAAGAGAATTCCCAAAGATTGATGCAAGAACTGATTTCCTGTTTTCTCCAGATCAGCTGACCACGTGCACTAGAATAATTCTATTCTAGATGGACAACTTGCTTTTGAGCTCTGAGTCCATCCAAGCAGATAAATTAAATAAGAACCTAAACTAATCAATAATACTGACTCACATTATATAATGTATTGCAGATTTTTAAAAAAAAATTCAGTTCACTTCTGAATTTTACTTTGAAACCTGAACAGATTGTAGAACATCACCTCAAGTCAAAAACATCGCCCCTTGGCACACTGGAATGCTAGCATTTAACTTTCAGCCACATATTTGCATAAATCAAGCAGATGACAGACAACTGAGAAGGGAAAAAGAAAAAAAAAATCCTAGGGTAATGTACAGAAAATATGTTGTCTGTTTAAGCTCTTGCACTTCACCATCAGCAGCTTACTACACCTTGCTTATGAGGTATGGATTTCTAAAGTGCTGTGTAACCCTGTTGAACTACGCAAGTAAGCATCTTAACGGTATTTTGTGTTGCCTCTCTACCTACAATTCAACTTCTGTTTACAATGGTTAAGATGTTGGAGAGACAATTTTGCCCATGCTCAGGGCTCAGCCACAATGTGTTTAGGGAGCAGAACCACATTCTGTGCCTGTCCCAGTACAGACACCATCCCTGTCCCCATCCTGACCAGAAATTTGGGAGGGTGGGATCATGACCTTGTTAATCCACAGTGTCCAGAAAGGTTAGATGGGTGATAGGAGAACTCCCATGGTTACCACTGTGACATAACAAGTTATTCTGTACTTCCTGTTCTAAAGTTGTGTGTCAGGTGGCTGGTGCAAGAGGAATTTTTTTGTTCCAATACAGGAACCTCTGGGTGGTCAAATGTGCCCTGAGATGTTTCTTCCAGATGATGGGAGAACCTGACCAAACCCAATTACTTGAACTGGGTGGCTCCAGCACAGGCCATTCCTTACTTCATACATGGGGACACTGCCCCTTGAGGGCCTTCTTAAGTCTCTCCCTGGGAACTCACTGTAGGGACAGGATGAAGATCTCCTGGATGGGAGTAACCCCTGTGGCTCAAGGAGTCACTCCCGCAGACTCCCGCTCTTCCTTCTCCACCCCGGCTGACTCTGGTTGACTTCCTTTTAAAGGTCTCCTGCCTATCATACATGATGGACAAGGCTGGATGGGTGGGGCTAGCTCTGCCCCCATGGCTTCTCTGGCACCTTCCTTATCAATGTGGGGTCTATACATCCCATCACAATATATTATTAAAAGTGAAAATAAGATATTAATTTTGGGTCCTCTATGGATTCATGTATAATATGCATTTGTAGCTGCCTAAATACATACTAGTACCAGACAGGTATGTTGAAAAAATGTTTGCACCAACAGTAAAAGAAGCAAATTTTGAACATGTTGCCAGTTTCAGTTTGGGTGCAATACTCTTTTTCATCTGCAACCCCCTTTTCTACCTCCCAGAAAAAAAAAACTGTATGAATTGTGGGGCTTGTATGCCTCCTGGGACTGACCCCAAAAGAAATGATATAAATCTTCTCTGAGGGGCTAGAGATGCCCTGCTGGGACAGATCCTCAGTAGGTGTAAGTTAGCTCCATTGACTTCATGGAGTTACAATGATTTACACCAGATGAAGATCTGGCCCAGTACCCAGTATGTTTCCACCCTTGCGCCTCTCCATAGTGAGCCAGTGGAATGTGTCTGTTACAGACAATTCTGACTGCTGTCAGTAGCTAGTGCTGGAGAATCTGGCTTTGATGTCACAGCAGAGCTGATCGAAACTCAGAATCTTCATTCTATAGGAAATTCTGACATTTTGAGAACGTTTTCATTCCATTTCAAAATGAAAACCAGACATTTTGAAATTTCTGTGGAATGGAAACTTTGAAAACTTTCATGTAGGAAAAATCAAGCTGTTGAAGTTGAATTTTACCAAAATGAATCAAGCAGTTGGCTTCCCAACCCCCTAGGGACTCCTTGGACTGCTCCAGACTATGGGGCATGCCTGTAGAGTTAGGAGCAGCCTGATATGGCCCACAGAATCAGCTCCCTACTCTGAGAGTCTGAGCTCCAGCTGGGAGCAAGGAGCTCAGGAGCACTGAAAGCTGTGTGTCAAGTTGAGACTCTCAGGGCTTCCAGGGTGCCTGGTTCCCAGCTGGAAACCCTGAGAATCCTGGCTTCAGAATCCATGGAGTCCACATGGAGGCTGTGGAGTCTGGATGACCATGCTTCCTAGCAGCCCACCAGGCGCCCTGACAGGAAATCAGATAGCTGTCCAATGCAACCCTGCTTTGACAGACTGCTTTCCATCAGAATCTTGTATGAGTTTTGTGGGAAGTTGGTCGAACCTGGTACATTCCATGTAACATTTTGGGTTTGATGAATCAGCATTTTCTGATAAACCCTTGTTTTGTAGGAAACAAAGTGCTACACCCCTTTTTCAAACACAAGAAAGTCACTGAAGGATGGCACTTCAGCCTTAACTCACAATTTCCTGTTTATTGTCATTTAAAGCTAGAACACTCTAAGTTTATTCTATGTTAATGGTATCTTTGTGCATATGAATACCATTCAGCAAAGACCCCAATATTTCCTTAAAGCATAAGAAACCTATTCATGTGCATGTTTGTTTGTATATAGCTGATGTCTAATTGTGAGATATTTATGTATTATGTCAAAAAATATCCCTATCTTGTTTCTGCAACTGCATCTTGCATATTTTATGCAAATTTAATGTCCTCTTGTTCTCAAAGATAGACAGCCTGAGATCTAATTATGTCAAATGCTCTTGTAAAATAAAATCAGACAATTTTACAATCCATCTACCAACACAAGTTTCTTCCTCACTCTAATATGCTCTTTCTGGTGGAAGGAATTTTCAACTACAACAAGCTTTCTGCAACCAAAGTCACTAAATTACGTTCGGGACAAATTTACCCAGAGGTATCTGACCCTGCAATGAGTGCCAGGGTAGGGGATGTTGAATGTGTGTACTTCCATAGCAGACTCCAAGCATCAATATTTCTGAGAAAAGCAGGGAAGTATTTAAAGAAAAAAAAGATTAGTCCTGGCAGAAAAATGGCAACTGAGAAATTTACACTCTTGCATTTGAAAATGGGCATTGTGATTAGTCAGAAAAAGGGCCTGATCTAGCAAAGTACTGACTTCTTCCCACACGGAGTCCTAGTGAAGTCAGTGGGAGTTGTTGGCATTCTGTGCCTTGCAGGACTGAGCCTGAAAATGATCAGTGTCTCCTGGAGAGAAGTTTGGATTATATCTAATTGTTGTAAAACAGAAGAAGTAGTTCCTGTCGCTTAATGCTTTGCCCCATGTGTTTAAAATAAGGGAAACTGCCTGATGGGATTCGTTAAAAGAAGATCTTAGAGGTATTGATTAGAAAACTGTTACCTCTAAGGGGGTAGTGAAATCTTCCTGTTGCATCTGCATATAGTGTATATTGTAATCGCCATTACATCAACCTATCAAAGCCTGTAGTGCTACTGCCCAATAATAACATTTAAGTTCTGCTTATCTTTGCGTATAAAGGCCAAAAAATGTGCTAGTAGATTTCCAGGAAAAGTGGGAAGATGGTGGCGAACAGGGAGCAGACCCTTGTCTCTGCCTCTCTGGGATCCCAACAGCCCTGATGGTGGATCCTCTGGGAGAAGGGACAGAAAAAGAAAGCAAGGCCCCGTCTGCCTCTCTGAGCTCCCAGCAGCCCAAGTGGTGGATTCTCTACGAGTAGGAAGGCAGAAGGAGGAAGTAGGTCCTTGTCTCTACCTCTCTGGCCTCCCAGCAGTCTGATTCATGTAGTGGCTTTTGATGTTTAAATTACATTAAAAGTTAATGAGAGAACACCCCGTTAGTGTATTTCCCATTGATCGCAAGTCAGCTTTTGTGTCTCTGATAAATGTTTTTTGTTTCTTTTTTTAAAATAAAAAAGAAACCCTACAGATTGTTGTCAAACAATCAATATTTTCTCCAATTCTGGGAATGAGTCAAAACAAAAATAGATGAACACTACAGGGAAATTAGTAATACAGAGATGGTTGAAACTTACAAAGCAGAAATAGGATAAAGGAAAAGCTGCTGCATCCTCTTTGTCTAAGAGCCTTGAGGCTTTCTTTATAGGGCACAAGAGCTAAGATTAAATACCTATTATCGCTGTAAACGTGCCAAAACAAGGGAGCAAAAGTTTCTAGACGAGAGAAGTAGACGAAACAATAAGACAGAGGAAATGTATGGAAATCATCTTCCAACAAATCTGCCACTAACACCTTCTCTTATCCTCCCACTGCCCTCCACATATGGTAGGAAACTAGATATACTGTACAGCAAAATGTGTTATATACTATTGTGTTGGCTCAAACAAAATCTCGCCTTCTCCTGATATATCATGCTCATATATTCAAGCAAGCAGCATTAATCAGCTTTGTGAGAGTACAGAAGACTTCCTCTTAAAACTCCTCAGCTAGTTCCAGTCATTAAACAGTAGAGTTTTTTAAAGGTTATTTCAATCTAACATGCTCACAGCTCTTCTAATTAGCCTACCCAGCTATAGTACAGCTGTGCGGGGAAAAATACCCCGAAACCTTAGTATCCCTGCTCAAATCCATTAACTATCTCATTTTTGAGGGATTCATGGAAAGCTAAATATCAGGTATTTTCAACCCTATTTTTTGTACCCATGGGAGTCCATGTTTCCTATATTTCTTCCCAACCTTTTACTAATATTGGAGTTGTTCTTAACAAGCAAGCTTGATATCATTTGATAAGTCAGCTCTGTCCTTGCCAGTGATGCAAGACTGAACTGAAAGCTAAAGCCATATCACCTGTGGCTACAACCGTCTCAGAAATAATAAACTAAAAATGGTCAGGGCAAATCAATACACATATCAATACATCAATATATGTCCCTCTTAGGGAAAAACCCATGCACTGCAGAAATGTATGTTGGTGATTCATTAGGTAAAGCTGAACTAAATGGAGCCATGTCCAATATCATAGCGTTAGGAAACACTCTGCTTTTGGTGTCAGATACACTATAATGAAATGGTTACTGAGGTCCTGACCACTACCTTTGTTTTGTCCCCACACTGATATCTTTATTACCAGCTACGCTCATGTCTTTCTTCAGAATGAAATTTATTATGATCTCTTACTACAGTACCTGAGATAATTCATCTTTTCAAAAGGTTTGTAGTCTTCTTCTGAAGGGGCCACCCAGCACTCCTATCTTCCCTTGCTTGTGTACACATGCACAAAAAAGTCAACATATTTAGGCAAGAGTGAAAAATACATTGCTTTACTGGAATGCAGCAATGACATCTGTGTGTAACATCCTGGAATCAGGGTACTTGTTAAGCTCTATTTTTATCCATCATAGTCAATCTGCACCACAATTAATTGACTTTTTATTTTACTAGGTGATGTTTTATAGATTTTCTGCGATTATTTTGATTATGTAATGTAATTTTCCAAGGCATTAAAAATCAATACATACAATCATACAATTCCCCTATGAAAGCAAGCAACACTAAACCTTATAAAATCACAAAAGGAAGATTACTGAAGTGGAAATACCCATGAAAGGCCACACATTAGACAGATTTTTTTGCATAAAAAAGATGGCTAAAGGATTTTTTTTCACTGACTGTTAATATATTTGTCACATCATGGGACAACGCACACAAATGCACACAAAAATATTTGATTTCTTGTTAGTCTTGAATAAATTTCTATTATGCTTATGATTAAGGCAGTTCAGCTGAGCTTTTTACGTCCAGAAGGGAACATAAAAAATTGTGTGCATCTAAACCTACATCCGGTGGGCCTGATCCTACTATATGACAAACAGAGCATATCAGCAGTAGTAACCTGGTTACATGCCACTTCCATTGAATAGTCTGGCAATACAGTTATAATTTCACATGATACCCTGCAAGAAACAGGGCTTTGGATCTACCTCTATACACCCACCATGACCTGTGTTTATGTTGCCGCTACAAGAGCAGTAAAAGGACGAAAGGGTGCATACTAGCAGAGAACCCTCGACACAACACATACACACACCTTCTCCCAACACAAAGTTAAAGTCAGTATTTTGAATATTAATTTAAAGCATGCCTGTACACTACCTCATCATATATTATTATTTATTTTTTGAGGCCATGAACAGTCTCATCATTAGAGCTGGTCAGAGAAACTTTTGATGGAACTATATTCCATTGGAATATGCAATTCTGTCAAAATCTAAATGCTCTGCAAAATCTGGTTGATCCCTGAAAATTCATTTAAGAAAAAAATGGGGAAAAAATCCAATACTGTAGAAATGTCTTGTTATGGCATTTTTTGGAATATAACCTTTCGACTTTTTGTTTCAGAATGACTTCTTATTTGGAAATATTCTTTATTTTGTATTGTCAGATACACTATAATATAAAACAACATAAGAAAGTAAAAACTGAAACAAAATGAAATAAAGTTTGTCAAAATAACATGTTTTAACCAATCTGAAACAATTATATATTGGAATTTTCCTTTGTGGAGAACCTTGAAAATTTTTTGGGTTTTGTTCAGATTCAGAACAAAGCCATAATTTGAAATCTCAAATTCCTTTGTGAAATGGAACGTCTGTCCTCTGCACAGCTCTATTCATCACCTTGCATCTCTTCTCTCAAATCACAGCAGCAAGCAAATCTGTACAAGCAAATCTGAGAATCAAGGCTAGTGAGGTCCCTATAGGCTTTTAAATAAAAGTGGTTCTATTGATTGGGGCCACACATTGAAATCTGGAGGTCTCCATCAGCATCGTCAATCCTCCCACAACCAGACTGCAAATATATACTTCAATTTTTAATATGAATGACTACTATGTTAGCTCCTCAGCACTCTTCAGGAGGAGAATAATTCCCAACTGCTGTTAGTAAACCTTTAAAAGACTGTCTATAGTAGGAAGACTCCTAAAGCTCTAATTATAACCAGGAGAATGCTCTAATTTTTAAAGAATGATTTATTTATCTCATTTTTATTCAATTTGTATTAGCAGAATATTTTCTGCATTTAATGCTTGGGCTGTTGCAAGAAGTTCAATGTAAGTATTTGATATTTACATTTCAAACTCTTTTGCCTGGAAACATGGTATGTTTCCATTCCCTAACTCTGTGAGTAACTTTTAAAAAATAAGTACAGTTACAAATTCCAAATTCATTTTCAGTGACCACTCTCCAATATTTGCTTAAAATTTACTGTTGTTTTTTGTTTATTTGTTTGTTTTTTTACTATTCCTGCTAGTAAACTGCTAGTAAACTTGCTGGAGTCTTTGTAGGAAACAAGAACAAAATGGGGCTAAACACTGTTGAAGGGAATTTGTTTAAAAAGTTTAAACATTCATGACATTTTTTATAGTGTCCCCCAGCTCTAGATGCAATTCTGTTGATTTACTACCAATAAAAGTTCCAAGCTGAAAGTTCTTTTGTCTGTTTCTCTGCTTTGCTGTGTTGGCATAAAACTTGTGCAGCACAGCAGAGCATCAGGCCCAGAAAGTGGTTTGCAATATGATCAGAACCCTAAGACACAATACTCTTCTGTGCACTATGTACAGAAAGCTGGAGTGCCACTGGCAGAACACTTGCTGTGTGTTTGATGGATTGCATCATACAGAATATTACCATTCCTATGTAGTGGCTGTGAGTCAAGGCCAAGAAATTTTACATCTGCTCAGTAATAGCATCTGCAAAACATAGACCAGTGGAATTGTTCTGAGCTCCAGGAATTCTAATTAATCGTTCTGGCTCAGCATGATTCAGGTGTTCCTCAATGCATGAAAATATAACTTATTTCTAAGATAAAAACTTACTAATTCAGACCAAAAAACCTATTACAACAGCTCTATGGAAATATTATTGAGGCAGAAAGGAGAAATAAATCATCACTATTGCTTGGTTTTCACCTAATTTTGCTTATTTAGGTTTTGGGTGTCCTTGGGGAGTTGTGATCAGTCACTTGTGGAAAGAATCTGTCTACTTCATTGCTGAGTCCAGTCAGCAGAGAGACCTTGCTTCAGTTATTGGGGAGGGCTGTCAATGTCTGTCTCTGGGAAGGCAAGCTAGAAGTCATGCTTACGGAAGTAGTAGTTAGGTCTTTGCTCTGCAAACTATACTTGTCTATTAACAACTGTATCAGTCCCCATCTTGTCACAAGCCTCCCATTTTTGCCAAAGGTGTTAATGGGCCTGCTCCAGCCACGGTTAGATTCAACAATATTTGACCTCTATGAATCTAGGTTCAGGTCTAAATATGGTAGTAGGAAAGGAGAATGGGCTGTCAGTGTCCAACAATCTCCTTCCAGTGATGGACAAGGGTAAAGTGTCCGGTTTGTACCTATTCGACCAGTAGCTTTCAGTACCTCTGACTGATAAATTGTTTGTGGGCTCATTGGTGGAATGGCTGGAATGATAACTCAGTGGCATTTCTCCTCCTCTCCAAAAGGTTGCACAGGATAGTGCTGTGTATTCACTCCTACTTTCTGAAGTTCCTTGCACATCTGGACTCCCCTTCTGTTCAATATGTATTCAAAACCACTAGAAAAGATTGCAAGACTTCGAGACAGCACTGACCAGAAACAAGGGAGGCTATGAGGATACTGCCATTTAAGAATGTCAGTTTTATCTTTAGCTTCTGTATGACACTTAAATATCATGGTGATAGTCACTTTAAAAATACCACAGATAGATGATGTCATCAATGTGCTGATGATACTCAGCTCTGTCTTTTTTAAATTGGCTCCCAATTCTATAATCTCAACATGTCTCTAAGTGTCTCATAAAGACAGGGATCCAGCTGAGAATAAACTGGTTGATGAGACAGAAATGGTGCTTGATGGTAAGGGGAGGGAATTAGAGGAATGGTGGGTGCAGTGTCTGAACCATACACATACCCCTTACTGAAATGCAGCCTCAAACTTTCTTTCCTCATGGATTCTCAGATAACAACAGTAGTCAGTAGTGCCTGTTATCATCTATGGATCACCAAGAGAATTCTGTTGTTCCTATGTGGATCATGCAGTAGTCATATGTGTCTCTGTCATCTCCATGCCCAATTACTACTCTGCCTAGAACTACCCATAAGGACCACGCGGAAGCCCCCTATTTTCTGAGTTTTTCAGGGCAACATGAACACTTAACATTTGTTTTCCGGTTCCTGTATTAGTTTCCAGTTTCCAGCTCACAGTATTGGCCAATGAGTCCTGAATGATCTGTGACCTACGTATTTAATAGGAATTCTATATGAATGACATGCTAATGCCCTCTATGCTGTCATGATGGGTAAGACTTTCTGGGAGACTCTTGCTGTAGCTTTCTACGTTTTAGCTGTTTAAGGCAACAAAGCAGAGCTTTCTCAGCTGACAGCCCTCATCTTTTGAATTCACTCCACTTGGCAGCCCAAGTCTAGTGACCTTTAAGGACACTATATATGACTCACTTATTTTGTTTACCATTTGAGTGACTGATAGATTTTGTTTTTACAATTTGTTCCTGCCATTTTGTGTTTTGACCTCTGCAACTGGAATGAGTAGCCGTCTTGGCAACTGGGACTGAAGAAATAAATAAGATAAATAAAGTACACATGATTATAATATACTTCATAGTGCTGTGACCTCAGTTTTTTCCCTTTAATTTTTTTTTAACTTCCATTTCTCTCCTCTTCCCTTGATCTTTCTGTTTGCTGCCACTCTTCTGCTACCGGCCTCTTCCTTTTACAAAGTTTTGGTACCAGAAAGTTAAGTTTACATTCTAATGTTATCGTGACTGGGCTTTGGTACCAAATTCTTCAGGCATACATAGCCACTAATTGACTTTGATGGGAGCCACCTATTGGCACCTAAGGGCAGAATTTAGTTCTTAGGAATATGGGGAGAATTCATATTTTAATCTCAACTCACAAAAATCAGATCTCGGTTCTACAGAAATTGTAGCAAGTCTACTTGACAGGATTAGTTGTTTTTCCTATTATTACAGCAGCTCTAGGATGCTGCATGATTCTGAATCAATGCTAAATATCCCACAACAGGCATCTCATCAACTCAGCAGGTGTCCTATTCAAAGAGACTTTTGTCTCCTATAATGTAGTTTTTCACTGATTCTTTTTTTCTCCTACAAACCTGAGGCAAAAAATGATAGTGTACAAATAATACTGTTAGACGGAGGGAAAGAAGCAAGTGGAAAACTTAATTTAGAACTGAAAATATAAATGTGCATAGTGCTGCGTCTGAATTTTGGGATGAAAATTTAACTATTAGAATATAAGTCATCTATAATGTATAAGCAAAACAGCCCCCAACATGCAATAATATACATTCTTTTCCATACAGAGGGAAAATCTTTTCTCTCAGATCTGTCTGATTGATCTCAGATCTGATAGTCTGCTTTCCCTCAATATGCAGAACTCCCACTGATATCAATGGGAGCTCTGCACAGCTAGGGGAGCAGAATATCAGAGATGAGATTCATCATGACCTAATTTAAGGATTTATCCAGTACTAATAAATGACTGGATGCAGGAGATGTAGGAAAGTGTGTGTGTGTACATATATACACACAAGTCTAGGGGGACATATGTTGTTGGGTGCTGAGCTGTTAGAAGCTCTAGAAAATAGAAGTATATATAGTCGGTGTAGACTTAATAAATTGCATTTGTTAATAATTAAATATATATTCAGCAGCTTTTCCCAAGAATTCAGTAATCTTACATTTCAGAAAGTATTTTAAATTAGAAATTAACAAGACAAATTATTTAGGCCTAAATCCTGGCTCTAGGTTATGTGATAGTTAAGGATATGGTATCTCCTTACTACCAAATTATCCAGCTACACAATGATCTGATCAATCTGCATGGTGGAACTAGGGGCTGCACGCTGCTGTATTTACACCCTGGTTGGCAGGAGGAAGGTAAATGGAAGACAAGAAAAACATCTTATGTAATGAGTTACTTGACTCCAAGCTGCCCTGTGTAAATTCTGGGTTCAGTCTCCACTTACTCAGGGCTGGCCTTAGGGAAAATGGTGCCCTGGATTAATTTTCTTTTGCGCCCTTTAAGTACTGCTCCCAAGCAGTGGGTGGCCACTCAGCAAGCAGAGCAGCAACAGGTGGAGTGGTGGTGGCACAGCAGCTGTCATGTTGCTTGGAGGGCAGAGAGGGGACACATGTGAGTGCCTGTCTCCCACCCCACAGCTAACTTTATCCCCTCCCTCCATCTCCCAGGTGGGCACGGCCCTTCTGCAGCCTTTTGGCCAAGGAGGCCTTCCCCCCTGACCATGGTATGTCACCCACTTGCAAGGCCAGCCCTGCACTTACTAATAGTCCCAGTTAATGTGCCATTGAAGTCCTACTTAAGGTCCATTTTGAGGGGTTAAGTGGGACTTTAGTAGTACATAAACTTTCTGCTGGCCCTCTGCACATGGGTGAATTTCATCCATAATGTGTAGTTCAGGAAGTGAATGAACAGATAAGTATTGGAATTACTTTAAAGGGTCTCATAAGAAGTATGTGGAATGCATGTAAACTTGTTTGTTCGGGCAACCATGCACTTTCTTGATTCATCTCTTAAACAAGCCATAAATGTTTACCTTCTTAAATATTTCCTCAAATTAATTTCTTTAACCTACTATGAAATTTTGCTGCTCTCTTCTCTGAACTCCATCCAATTTATCAGTACATTTCTTGTAATATGGTGTCCAGCAGCTGGCATAATATTTGAAGGTGTAGCCTACTTCTTCCCTATTTTGTAACATGATGGTGCATGCAGTTCAAAATTGCAATAACCTATTTTACTGCCATATCACATTACAAATGCTAATTTGTAGCCCACTATTTCCTATTGGTCTCTTTTGGCATCAGTGCATTTCAAGCTAGTCCTTCCCACACTACAGGTCTTTACACACCACAGATTACATATGTTTAAGACCTTTTCCCAGAACAGGCCAACTTGCATTTTTCCAAGGTCCATCTCCTTTTAGTATTTTCTGACAAAGTTTATATTCTCTCTAGGCCTTACATGCTATTTCTATGCTATCCCACTTTAATATCACTTGCAAATCTACAGCCAGATACTGCCATTAAGTTCAATGGGTACAAGCTTGAATCCTAAACTAACATGCTGTTTACTCTGTGTTCTGAATCGCTGAGTACGTTAACGCTAATGAAAAAATGTTAAATATGAACAGTAGAGTGGATTGAAATCTTTTGAGCTTTTTGTTGCTGAAAAATTGCCTTTATTTTATTTTTATGTAAAAAATAGGGGAGAAAATAGGTTACACAAAATATTAGTTTCAGTTTTTCTTAAATATCTAATATTTTTTCACGTGCTATTTATGCAGCTGGCAGGGGTTCCACTTCCTGTTATATATTAGTGTGTCTTCCAGCATAGAGAATTGCTTAAAAATATAATAAACGATATAGAATTGAGACCTATCATCACAAACAGGAAGCCCCGGTACAGTACACATTAATATATTAGAAAATTCCTAGCAGTCAAACTCAATCTCAATTCTGTAGCAGAGTCAGTTTAATAACTATGAAACTGCATCACAACTTTAAGCTACAGAAACATTACTGACCAAGAGCAAGTGAGATTTTTCTTTATGACATGATACATTTGCTGTCAAACATAGCACTAAATAAATACTGGCAAAGGAGTAATTTTGCAGGTCAAATATTTGTAATATGTTCTGATTAAATGTAACTAGCAGCAAAATGGTCAAACCAAGAACATATTCTTGGTGACTTCCTCAGTCATCTAATTACATATCATTTTGTTTCTGACCATTTTTCATTAAATCTATAGCTAGTAATTAATATTATAATAAATAAGTTTCTAAGACTCAATCATTTTCACATTTTGGGCCAAATTTTCAAAAAGGCAACGTTTTTCACGTGGCTTCAAGCATATACGTAATGCAGACACAGCGATGATAACTTCCAGAGGGACAAATGCAGATGTCAAATATTTGCAAAAAAGCCAACTGTGGAAGCCAATAAATGCAGGAAGAGTCACAATTGCGGGGGGTGGTTGAAATGGGAGCGGGGTGCAATATATTTTGCATGAAGATATGTCCCAATCTTTTCATTCACTTTCATTCTGCACAATTGAAAGTGAAGAATGCAAACTCAATAGATGTTGCATGCAGATAGAATTAGGGAAAGGAAGGTCAAATCTGAGGAAGTTCCCCACTGTCCTATGGGTGAAAATAAGTTACTTCTGCCCAAAAAACATCTCCCTTTCGCTGCTAACAGGAGGGAGATAGTCAGAAAAAAGTGCCAGATATTGAGTTAACAAGGATAGAAAACAATCAAATGTTAATTACTTTCTGAAATAATTTAAGAAATCCAAATTTGTTTCTTTGAACTTGTAAAACCCTATCATAGCACACTGCCCATGGAAGCTGCAAATGAATTGTTATGTCTGACACTAGCAGTTTCTATTCTATAGTTTGCTTGACAGTGTGGTGTGAATATATGAACAAATAAATTTCATGTGCATGCTATGTGAGACGCATATGAAAGTATAGATCAGGACTGAATCTCAGATTGTATACTTCTGCCACAAAGCCTACAAGAAGTTAGCCCCCACATCCCTGACAGTTGAAGAAAGTTGATATTTACTCATTTATGTATTTGTAATATAAAGGAAATGTATATACAAGTTGTATAGATTTGACTATCTCCTTTTATCACTCTAGGCATGATCCATAATAGTTTTGTATTTTATTGGGCCCACATCCTGATTTGGACCACATAATAATATTATAACTTGTAGTTAAAAGCCCGTGCTGTAGAATGAGTGTGATAGTTGGGCCAAGTAATCTACCATCTGTGCAATCTCCCTCAGACAGCCATTGAAACTTTGCATGCAAATAATCTGTAAGGGTAGTGATTGGTTGCGTCCCTTCTGATTTGTAAAGTCAAAATGGCTGAGAACTTAATTGGACAGTAATCTAGTGATGACTGAACCTGATACTCGGAACAGCTTGTAGCAGTTTTGATCTCTTCACACAGACTCAACAGACATTCTAGGCTTCAGAGTGACAGGGACAGGGACAGCCCTGGAATCTTATTATATAGATAATTAACAGTTATAATGTACCACAATCCTTTAAATGAAAATATTATTACTAAAAGATCCTGAAAGGACCCCAGGCATTCACTCAACAACAAAAATAGCAATTGACATCTATGAAATGGTATTAGCTGCAGGATCAATTTGGATTCAATTTGGAAAATCAACTGACAGTTTCAGTTATTGCAGCTAATAGATATCCCTTACCCATCTGAGAGAACTGCAGGCCCTTGGGCCTACACTAGGAAAATACCCACAGTTTAATTAATGCTCTCCCCTTTATCACTCTGATATATCACTTGTTTCTTTTCAGCACAGAAAGATCAAATATTCTACCTGCAAGTTTGCATATCAGTTGGGGGGGGGGGGGCAGTGCAAAGCATGCTCTGATTTGCATTGTTGATTAATGCAGGAGCTAAGGGCTTATTCAGTTTCAGTTGGTGATGATGCATTCTTTACAGATTTAGGCAATTTGGGTACATTGTCTAATTCCTTCATTATCTTCCTCCGCCAGAACTCAGACAGTACTCAAGAGAATGGTTTCTGATCTAAACACCACTGCAGTGTGCAAACAAATATTTGGTAAATCCACTTATATTCCTGGCACTGGTACAATCAGGGATTTGTCAGCAAATAGCATTGCTGTGTTAATTGGGAGCAGAACAGTGTGGTTATAGTTAGTAGCTATTAGTGTCATTACTCCTAATCCAACAAAGCACCTTAATCTACCCTTCTCTGATAACCAGCAAAAGCACTGTGGGTTCTTAAAAGACCTTTATCTGTGCATCATATGCACATATTGGAGCCTTGACCCTTGAAGTATCAAATGGCTGTTGCTCCCATGGTTGACTGATGTAAACAGAGAGCCCCTGGGGGAGATTATTAGATTATCTGGCCAGATGAGATGGCAGAAAGTGAGCAACCACTCCATATCCAACCAGTGATGATTATGAGGTATTTACACACCACCACAAGTATCTGAGCAATGATGTGACATGGAAGGTCAGGATAATGTCCCTCAATAGATCACCCATATTACAGAAAGATTCTGAGGAGCAAGAAATGCTCAGAATTAAGGGATTGAAGGACACAGCCCCACCTTTTTGACAGAAGCAGGTTTATATTGGACACGCCATTTCAGGGATTGCAGAGCTGTTTGAGAAAAGGCAGAGTCAATAGCTCACATTTCAGACTTGGGAATGCATGGAGCTGAAATTCGGCACTGTGGTATATATGCAAAAGACACTATAACTTGTCACTTGGGACATACCAGGGTGCAATCCAGACCAATGCGGGGCTGTGTCATCCCCATCCTGCAATCTTGGTTGCCTTGCAATACCGTGCTGGTATTAGCTCCCACGTGGACCACTCACAAACAGCCTTCCAGCATGCAAGTCACACCCTGAGTGTCTCTGTGTAACTGCAGCCTGCCAGTCACACCTGGGTTACATTCTTGGTCTCACTAGTCTGAGTTATACTACAGGGTGACCACAATACACTCCCAGTCCTGGATTTCCCCCTGGAAATGTATGTCTTGTACAGCCCATCACTCTCCTGGAATCCTAACTAGACATCCCAGGGGATGCCAAAACTAATTATTGCTTTGTCACAAGAGGAGGGGATTGGGAGATGTTAGTGCTAGTAGCCAAGCACAGGGAAAGAAGAGAGGGAAATTAAAATGATTGATTTTTTTTTCTTTTATTTGGAATGTGTGAGACCCTGAGTGGCTTTACCAGGCATTTTATTCCTTGCTCAGCTAACTTTTTGGTGTTACATTTTGGAATGTGTTATTAATACTTGGAATGACTGTTGGTGCTGCTTTAACCTGAAGCATTTTGATTCTGCTACTGCACTGCAGCTTTATATTAATTTTGAGGTCTACACAGCAGCCAATGACTTTTTACCACTGTGGCAGACACACTATAATGTCCTTTCAAATACAGACATTAATTGTGACAGCTATTTGGGGTCCTTTACTGCCCCTCTTTTTCTCCCTTATGAGCCAGAATTTAGAAACTGTCAGAAATGCAAAGGTTTTGGCACTACTCACACTTCAGCAATTGTGCTTAAACTAGTCTATTCCTGGTATTTCCAGCATGCAAACCTGAGGCATTAAAGTAATCTGGAAAGTGCCGTTCAGAATCATGATCACTGCAGTCCTCTGGGTCTCACCTCCATCTCCAGCCTCCCCTCTCTCCCGCAGGTGGATGTAACCTCTCTCTCATGGCTATGCTGAATGAAATACAACCAGCTAGAATTACGTCACACACTTTTTTTGTGTGTGGGTAGATGTAAAGTAGTGTGCCTCCAGATATCTAATTTCTAGATGTCAAAATTATTTCTATGATGGCATCTTGAATTCAGATATCTGGAGGCACACTATTTTACAACCTCTCCCCACCCTCCCAAAGTATGTGACATAATTCTAGCAAGTTGTATTTAATTCAGCATAGGTGTGAGAGATAGGTTACATCCACCTGCGGGGGAGGGGAAGGAGGAAGGAAGGCTGTCTATACTCTTTGAGATAGTGTAGAGGTTCGGAACAAGAGTTTTCTGCTACAACTTTAAGCAGTAAGCATTTAAATGAATAAGCAACATAGAAATAATTTTCTATGGCAACACTGAGGTCCACTGTATTATTATCAATAATAATGAAACTGAAAGGTCCTGCTTTCCCAGTGACTGGCTACCATTCAACTCTTAATCTCAAACTCCACTGCAAAGCCAGACTTCCTAAGAACATAAGAGTCATGTCAGGTGCCTAGATACTGTTCCAAGACAACCAGGAGCTGTTTTGTATCACAGATGACTGATGCATTGGGGAAAAGGACCCCTTGTGTGCCCTGATGGCTGCCTCATTTCCTGATGGAATTCTGAGAAGAAACATGACAGTATCCAGGATTCTGCTATGTTAGAGAATTCTCATGATTTGCTGTTAATCCCAGAAAGTCCTTTAAGTAGGCAGAGATGGCTGACTGACTGATAGCTGTGGTCTTCCCAATGGTTTTCTGAAAAACTCTTGCTGCCAGGAGCCTAATGGTGGTGTCACATAAATCATCAAAGGTACAACACAACTGTACCATGTCTGACTCCCCAGATGTCATGTAATTCCTCAGAGATTTTCCTCAGTATAATTTGTGTATCATATCTGTACATTTAAATGCTTGACTACTAACCTACACATCCTGTTCTGGAGCTATGGCTGGGCTCTGCCATCCAGAATCTATGGGTCGCCTCCACCCTGGTTCATCTTTCTCTCATCCAGAATTTGGCCTAAATGTGCACAGGAATCATATTGCTTATAAATAAACTGGTCAAAATCATGCTGCAAAGTGAAAGTCTGGTTTGCGGCTGCTCTTTGATAAACTGCTGGGGCAATGATATATATAGCAGCTGGTGTGGGATGCTCCCATTGGGTCTGATCCAGAGCCCAGAGAAGCCAATGGGAACTTTTTCTGTTGATTTCAGTGGGCTTTGGGATAAGGGGCCTTGTGTGTACACATAAAGGACAATTACTGGCACAAATTCTTGGTGCTCCAGTTACCAATTGCACCTAAATTCCTTTGAAATTTAATTGCAGATACATTGCCTTCACTGCTGCTCTCACCCAGATGCTTCTGACAGATGCAATTTGGGGTGCTTTCATTTCACTCTAGCAACTTCTGAAGGCACTTTTTTTACAAATGAGCTGTTGCTACTAAAAGTACTTGAAACCTTTCATAGCATATGCCAGGCCCCAATTTGATGGCTCAAAGCTTTCTAGATATAGCTGTATATTTTACACCTCTTCCAGGCAAAAATTATAAATATCTAGGGCCAAATTTTCAAAATGTTTCCTCCATTCGTTCTTACTGCATATACAGCACATGCACAGTGCTGTGGAAATTATTATAAACATAGAACAAATGTGTGCAATAACTTAACATCTTCTACAATATCATAACATATTGGGCAGGGTGATCATGTATAAAATGAAACTAGCCCCCTTTTACTCCACTACTGACATCTGTTTATGACTAAACATTTTCTCAGTAATTCACAATTTTTCTTTCAGTTAGCCTTTGGAGGGAAAAAGAAAGACTGAGTAAAGAGCAAATACCAAGTCATGTTATAAGTGAGCCTCTTATTGCTACCTTCAGGGAGATAAGAAGTCAAAAAGCACTAATACCTGACAAATGTTTTGCAGTCCTTTCATGTAGGCAGCCGTAAAGCAGGCATAATAAATCAATAGAACAAATTGTCAGGCCAGTAATGTGGCTTGTGTTGTGCTGCTTCTCATTAAATGCAGTAGCAATTGAAGAAAAGCTATTACTGAATCCAGCATTCTTAATGAGATGTGCTATCACAATTAGTTTGCTACCCAGGTGTATACTCTGACATTTAGTTAGCCAAAAGCTAGAATAAGTTTTCATGTGACAGAATTTAACAAAACAAATCTCACAAGGTGAGGACACTACTAAGCCATGACAACAATCTTAAAATATTTGCTGTGTTTTTAAGATAAAAATGACCTTCAAAATATAGCTTTGTTTTGGACATGTCTAGAGCTAATCAATAACAAAGTCCAACCCCAATGTTTTATTGATACTTAAACTAATGCATTTTGATAAATCCTTTCATTATCCCTTGCAAACCAACGTCAAGTTCAAGTGGTATGCTGAGCAAATGTCAGTCTCTAAAAATTGGCTGACAAAATTTGATGAAGCTTATCTGACATACCACACTCAAGAATCTCTTATGACACCCAACATCTCCTCAATCATTTAAAGGTTGGGAGTAAATATAACAGGCTATCAGCATCCCATAACTTGGCTTAGAATTACATGTAATAGAAAAAGGGTGATTGAGTCACGCACTGCACATTTGGGGATTTTTCCTCTGTAATGCATGTGTCCAAGAACATGTTCATGAAATAATATGAAAGAAAACATGTCATTGTGGTAATGTTATTATTCCTAGCCTGATGAAGATTTACTCTGGAAGTATATAAAATCATAGAATCACAGAATATCAGGATTGGAAGGGACCTCATGAGGTCATCTAGTCCAACCCCATGCTCCAAGCAGGACCAATCCCCAACTAAATCATCCCAGCCAGGGCTTTGTCAAGCCTGATCTTAAAAACCTCTAAGGAAGGAGATTCCACCACCTCCCTAGGTAACCCATTCCAGTGCTTCACCACCCTCCTAGTGAAAACGTTTTTCCTAATATCCAACCTAAACCTCCCCCACTGCAACTTGAGACCATTACTCCTTATTCTGTCATCTGCTACCACTGAGAACAGTCTAGATCCATCCTCCTTGGAACCCCATTTCAGGTAGTTGAAAGCAGCTATCAAATCCCCCCTCATTCTTCTCTTCTGCAGACTAAACAATCCCAGTTCCCTCAGCCTCTCCTCATAAGTCATGTGCTCCAGCCCCCTAATCATTTTTGTTGCCCTCCTCTGGACTCTTTCCAATTTTTCCACATCCCTCTTGTAGTGTGGGGCCTAAAACTGAACACAGTACTCCAGATGATGCCTCACCAATGTTGAATAGAGGGGAATGATCACGTCTTTCGAACTGCTGGCAATGCCCCTACTAATACAGCCCAAAATGCGATTAGCCTTCTTGGCAACAAGGGCACACTGTTGATTCATATCCAGCTTCTCATCCACTGTAACTCCTAGGTCCTTTTCTGCAGATCTGCTGCTTAGCTATTCGGTCTCTAAACTGTAGCAGTGCATGGGATTCTTCCATCCTAAGTGCAGAACTCTGCACTTGACCTTGTTGAACCTCATCAGATGTCTCTTGGCCCAATCCTCTAATTTGTCTAGGTCACTCTGGACCCTATCCCTACCCTCCAGCATATCTACCACTCCTCCCCGTTTAGTGTCATCTGCAAACTTGCTGAGGGTGCAATCCACGCCATACTCCAGATCATTAATGAAGATATTGAACAAAACCGGCCCCGGGACTGACCCTTGGGGCACGCCGCTTGATACTGGCTGCCAACTAGACATGGAGCCATTGATCAGTCTAACATTAGAGAACTTTTAGTGCATAGTACCAGGATCCACACGAACAGTTAGAGTGCAGAACACTAATGAGCTATAGCTTTACACCCTAATTTTCCCCCCTAACTGTTCATCTAGAGAGACGCCCATAGAGAGCACATTGCAAACACTACCATGGCATAACAATAAATTAATTTGCATGGTCCCTTGTTTCAGGGCCGGCTCCAGCATTTCTGCCGCCCCAAGCAAAAAAAAAAAAGAAGCCGCGATCATGATCGGCGGCAGCAATTGGAAAAAAAAATGCTCTTGGCAGCGGCAGTTCAGCGGCAGGTCCTTCGCTTCCAGAGGGAGCGAGGGACCTGCCACCCCCGAATTGCCGCAGGTGCCACCCCTCTCCCTTGGCCGCCCCAAGCACCTGCTTGTTCAGCTGGTGCATAGAGCCAGCCCTGCCTTGTTTGCACAAAAAGATTTCACTGTAAGTTTCACTTAAGAGTCTGTTCTCCCTGTAGGTTTATTTAAGTACTACTAAAGTCAATGGTAGTTACACACATGAAGGGAGAGAAGAAGTTTTATGATTTTGTGTTATATAAGTCAATATATCCCCTTGGAGTCTTATGTCACCGAATACATAGTCCTTCTTATTGACACCAACATGCCTCAATAGAGCCAAAATTCGTTATTTTGGTAGAATATATTATATCAAGAGAGAAAAGCAACATGAGAGAGTAACGAAAAATCACTTTCTATATAGGGTTTAATCCTATGATGATGGAAGTTAATAGCAAAACTCTCATTGATTTCAATGGTGTGGCATCAGGCCTATAAAGAATTAGGAATATATTTAATAAAAGGGAGAAACACTGCCTAAGAACATAAGAACGGCCATACTGGGTCAGACCAAAGGTCCATCCAGCCCCATATTCTGCCAAAAGTGGTCAATGCCAGGTGCCCTAGAGGAAGTGAATCTAACAGATAATGATCAAGTGATCTCTCTCCTACCATCCATCTCCACCCTCTGACAAGCAGAGGCTAGGGACACCATTCCTGCAAATGTTTATTTTTCCTGACTCTGAACCAATCCAACTCCAAACCTGTACCACTATGTCTTGGATTAAGGGAAAATAAAAGTTAAGTGGATGAACAACTAAAAGGAAATTTTTTTTTCCATGCATCCATTATCATCATGTTCAGGATGTCATAGAGAAAGGTAGAAAAGCTGGAGGTGATATTCGACACCAAAAGAAACCAGTACAGCTGGTACTGTCAGCCTCTGGCATAGTAAAAAACTGTGCTCACAAACTTTTGCAGATATTGTGGTATAAAGGAGGATACTTCAGTTATACTACTAAGAAGCAATTTATATTACTACAGGCAAGCTTTGAATCATGGGACACCACCGTGCACATGTTTTGGAAGCACCTTGAACCCTGCTAGTAAAATTTTCTTTCTGTAGATCTCACTAAAATCACAAATATGATAAATATCCCTGCTACCTTAAACAAGAGAAGTGGAGACCTCCCTAAACTATTTGCTCTACTGATAAGTAATGATGAATCTCAAAATATATATTTAGAAACAATGGAAGATGGGGGTTACACATCCGTGGTAGGTTTAGTGAACAACAAGCGAGACATAATACCTATGAAACAAGGTCACTGGTCTCTAGAAACAAATTGGAGATTAATTCAATGAAAGCAAAAATCAAAGAGATTCATAAATTCGACTGTACATACAAAGGTCACCATTTGGCCATAGTTTCAACAAAGTACCATCTGGGATTACCACATTTTGCCCTTATAGTGAGGAAGTATTTGTGATCACTGCGACAGATATGGCAATTTCCTGGCATATCCTTGGGAGACCTTATTGAATTAAATTCAAGTATCTGTAGGGAATCCATTGTATTAAATGCAAAGTCTATGTATTACTATGGGCCAGGACTATATGTAACCTCTGTAAAGGGGAAATGTGATGAGAGGCCTGGGAGTTTCAAAGGTTTCAAAGGAGTTTCAGTTGTACTGAAAATGTGCCAGACAAGAATGGACATTTGGGACAATGTGTGAGGTGGATTTCCTGGGGAAAACCCATGCAGAGGTTAATGCAAACTCCCCACCTCCAGTTATGCAAAAACCCAGCTGTTGAAGGAGCTTGTCATTGTTTGCTGATTACCGGTTCTCAGAAACTGGAAACCAAAGACCTGAGCTGTTTAAATAAATGGCTGAAGTGCCCAGACAAAGTTCTGCTTCTGAATCTTAAACAGTTATGAATTTGTAAACATGGGGAAAACCCAGCTGTGGGCTTTGAAGGACTGACATTTACCAAAGCCCGAGGATAGAGTTGGGGTGAGCATTTTACCATGGGTGTAGGTTCTTTTATTGTTTTTTTACTATATTTTCTCTATATTGCTTCCACCTAAAGAATAAATGTGCTTGCTTAGAAAGAACTATGGGCAATACACGGGAGAGAAAGTACTGACATTGGCCTTTTAGGTGGTTTGGCTTGCTGGGGATACCACTGTGTAGGTAGGGAACTGTGGAGTCTTAAAGATCCCCCTCAGAAGAGAGTGAGGTAAAAGTCTCTGCCTAAGACAGATGAAGGCTGGGAGCCAGAAGTCTAGAGTGGGTGTATTTAAGAGACCACGAGGGGAGAATACAGGTGCAGTTGCCTTGAAACTGTGACAATCACAAAGGGTAGAACTGGAATTAAAAGAAAAAGTAGTGTAATTTTTCCACTTTTCCAAAGCTGCACCCACAAACCAAGCTCCACTTGAGGTGCCATTCACAACAGATTGTACCTGTGTTCAAATATTTTAATGCATATTCTGGGTGAGCTTCACTGGGCTTGGCTCTCTATCTGTGTGGCTTAGATTAGGCTCTGTTGGTGCAACCTTGATGTCCTATAAGGGTCTCTGGGATCAGCTCCTATAGTGGGAGTTGGATGCCTCAGAGATCTCTTCCCCCCACCCCACATTTGTTTGGATGACTTCACAGGTCAGATTGGGAGAAAATGAATGGTTGTATTCTTCCAAGGGACCTCCATTTGTGACACCACCATGAGATGCCACTAACAATAAATTTATGCAGATCTCCATAGTACAATTGTCCCTCTTCCTTCTCATGTACTCTGATCAGCAGTGAAATAGTTAATAATGCTGACATTTAAATTATCATTGACCACTTGAATCAACACCCCACTAAGAAAAATAAGAGTAGTTCATACTTCCGAGAATTACATTTCAGACTATTTGCAAACTGAGGCAGGCATCACTACATCCATTTACACTCAGTTCACATTTTCAAGGTTTTCTTTGCAACCATAAGGAGCACAGACTTATTTTTAAAATGAAAGTTGAGAGAGCACAGGAATGAAACCTCAAAACTGTGCTCACTATGGGCTGTTCTTCACTACGGGGAGATTGACGCTGCTGCAATCAATGCAGCAGGGGTTGATTTAGTGGGTCTAGTGAAGTCATGCTAAATCGACAGCAGAGCGCTCTCTGTTCAACCCCGGTACTCCAGCTCTCCAAGAAGAGTAAGGGAAGTCGACCAGAGAGCGTCTCCCATTGACGCAACACAGTGAAGACACTGGAGTAAGTCAATCTAAGCTACGTCAACTCCAGCTACATTATTTATGTACCTGGAGTAGCATAACTTAGGTCGACTTATCTCTGAAGTGAAGACAAACCCTAAGTCACCACAAGCTGGCCCACATTAAACCATGGTATTGACTATTTGGTATTTGGAAAATATCAACTTTTTAATGGCTTCTACAATATACCACTGCTGCATAAATCAGTCTTGTTCTGTATTAGGAAGTCTTTTTGAAAAGATATTAGCTGATTCATCCAAAAATGTTGAGTCTATTACAGCTGAATATTAGTTCAATGCAGTTATATGTGATTTTATGCATCTCTGTTTTCATTGTTCATCTAAATATCCATACAAAATAATTATTTCTGTGAACAGCTTATGAAGGTATTTCATAACAGTAATGAGACAATTTTCTTTGGCAGATAACAATTAGCTTGAGAATTTGACTTTTCCCAAAACATAGTGAGAACTGAAAACCAAATGAATCATTATTTTGCCATGAGAATTTAATATTAGATTTTTGGAAAGTAAGTGGAACTTGAAGTATTGCTTACTCTTAACAGTTTTCAAGAAGATTTATAAAATGTAAACTCTATGTTCAGATATCTTCTAAATCATGGGCCAAATTCATCTCTGAGGTAACTTCAAATTGCTTCAGTGAAATTACCAGAAGGATGAATTCCCACTGTTTATATTTGCAAGTTTCTTATGGGTCTCTTCTTTTGTTTTATTAAAAAAATATTAAAAACTACTGAAGATGATGCCTTTCAGGATTAAAAATAAACAACAACATCAAAACACTAGCTGTTCCAGAAAAGTAGTAAGTAGCATGGAAGTCATTCCTGACTATTCTTTGCTACCTGTGTAGAAATTCACAAGCATCTCAATTCTTGTCAACTTTCTTTGTTTTCTGATTTGTAATTTACTATGTCAAACATCACATTAAGCATATTACTGAACAGCAACAGAATGCTGATTATGGAAAAAAAAATAAATATGATATACTACTAGCTTGCAAAAATATTGCAGGAACCTGGACAGAATTTTTTAAGCTGAAGGAAAGCTCTAAATAAAACCTTTGCCCTACTTCATAAATAAAAGAAAATAAATTGGAACTGAACAGAGAAATAGTAATTCTTTTAGAAGGGCTCAGATAATAGGTAATGAGCAGCACAGACATGCTTATGACTAATTATAATATTTAAATATATTTGGGTTGGAGATATTTTTTCATCTCACACAACTTCCTCTTTCACACAGAAAAAAAAAGAAACTGGGGGCAATTATCAGCTATTAGCTATTATTTGTCAGCAAAAGAGACCAAGTCAAGGCTATGGTTTTGTACGCAGAGCCCTGAAATCTCACCCTGCTAACCTTTACATGGACTTACAACTCAGTGGTGCATAATAAGTACAGCCTCCACTTAATGAAGCTAGATCTTTATATTTTTTAACACTCCTTTGGAAAACCAATTAACTCTGGCTCTATTGAACAACCTGAACAGGAAATAAATCAAGTGTTAAATCATTGGTGAAGAGCCAGACTTCCTGTAATTAGAGTACTGATGTGCCCAGGGCTGATTATGTGGTGCTCAGTATTATAGACTGACAACTTCTACTGTCCAAAGCAGTATTTGTTATGTTCCCCCTGTTACTCAGGTTCAAATCCATCAAAAATCCCATACTAAATTTATCTTCTGATTTTTTTGTTCACTTCTTGGAGATTTAGAAGAAGTACAATATCAGTTTTTAATCTGAAAAACTGAAGTAGCTCCTTGGTTTTGAATTATATTCCATCTAAACGTTTTACTGGATACATACAGACTGTTAGGTGGGATTCATCGTACATTTCCTCAAGAAACATTAACAGGTTCATTAATCATCAATGCAGTGTTTTCAAAGAAATTGGCATAATGTATTATGTCAGATGTTACAATGTGTTTGTTATGACGGATTGCTATTACATATTGCAATTATGCAAGTTTTTTCCCACCCTTGGGACTCAAATTCAGCTAGAATGTTCAACACTTTTCATTTTTTTCATATTTCAGATATTTTATATGTGTTATTGCCCAAAAGCCCAAAGCCCATTGCTATCCTCACTGACAGAAAGTTGAAATGGGAATACAGAATTGGATTTCTCCGCTTTGTTGCACTGCAAAACCAGATTCAACTGTTTCAATGCACCCTTAAAAACAGTTCGTCGTTCAAGGCTGAGAGTGAGAGTTAGGTCCTAAATTTTTCTGCTACTGCTTTAAGCAAAACTGTGAACTCCTTTGTGCTTCAGTTTACCATCCTATAAAATGCACATACTGTAATAGTACCATAATACCTACTGCATAGGGTCACTGTATGGCCTTGTGATTGTAACACACTTTGAGATCCTCAAATAGAAGATGTCACCTTCTAATATCAGAGTACTACCTTGATCTTCTGACCTGTGTTCTCTATCTGAAGGACAGCTCAGTCTTCTAGTGTTTGATTTTGAAAGATTAGCTATATGTTAGTCAATTATGATGAATGTTTTTACCCCATAAATCTCTCAGGGAGACACCACACAGGGGAGAGATCATAACTGGGAGCAGCTGAGGCAACACTCCACATGCCCTGTCTTTTCCTTTCTCTTCTTTTCCTTTCTCTCTCACTCTGCCTCCCTGCTTTGCTTTCAGCGTATGGGGGTTGCTTCTTCTCTTTTCCCCTCCCGCTTCCTTCCTTCCTCATGGACATGCATGGGAAGGGAGAATTTCACACGCTGCAACTGGGGCCTAGGCTCCAGGACCTTGCCCACCCATGCTGCCATGGGTGGTGGGAGAGTAGTGCTGGGGTTGGTGTTTGGCTCCCATATGGTGGCGGAGGAGTGTGGGGGCGGGTTGATATAGTTTGCTGCCTAGGCAGGGTGGCCAGTGTGGGCTCCCTATTTTAGAGTTACCATCCGTCCGGGTTTCCCCGGACATGTCCGGCTTTTTTAGCCTTAAATGGCTGTCCGGGGGGGATTGCTAATGAAGTAGAAATGTCCGGGATTTCCCCCTTCCCCTCCTGCGGAGTGCGGCGCGGCTGGTTGGACGCCTGGCCTGATTGAAAGCCGCTTGCAGCCACTAGGGCCTCTAGCAGCCAGAGTCCCTCCCCTTCCCCCTCCTCCCCCACAGAGCAGTGCGGAAGTGTTTGAGTCCATGTGGAGCCTGCATTTCTCCCTCTGCCGGGTGGGTGAGTGGGGGGAGCAGGGCAGGCGGTGGTGAGGGGGTGTGTAGAGGCTGCAGGGCGAGTGAGGAGCAGGGGGCACAGAGGCTGCAAGGGCAGGGGGTGTAGAGGCTGCAGGGCGAGTGGGGAGCAGGGGGCACAGAGGCTGCAGGGGCGGGGGGGTGTAGAGGCTGCAGGGGCAGGGCAGGCAGGGGGCGCAGAGGCTGCAGGGCGAGTGGGGAGCAGGGGGCACAGAGGCTGCAGGGGCGGGGGGGTGCAGAGGCTGCAGGGCGAGTGGGGAGCAGGGGGCACAGAGGCTGCAGGGGCAGGGGGGTGCAGAGGCTGCAGGGTGAGGAGGAGCAGGGAAGCATTCAGCAACCCCCAACCAAGATCAGAGCGGGAGGGAGGAGGGGGAATGTGGGGTCAGAGGAGGGGACAGAGATGGGGCAGGGACTTTGGGGAAGGGGTTGGAATGGGGGCAGAGAAGGGGTGGGGTTGGGGCGGGGCCGGGGGCGGGGAAGGGGCAGAGTTTGGGCAGGTCCGGGGTCGGGACTGGGGCCCCGTGGAGTGTCCTCTTTTTTAAATGTTTGAATATGGTAACCCTACCCTATTTCAGCCCCACCCTGCCCAGCTTTAATCTAATTACTAGATCTCTGGTGATACTGGATGCTATGCTGATCGTCAGTTTTGGGATCTGGAAGGGATTTTTCCCCATATGAAAAATTGGCAAACTTCCAAGTCAAGGTTTCTTGGCAGGCTTGAGGGTGCAGAGGAAGCTTCACACTTAATCTCAGATTTATGTAGAGCAGGGTGATTGGTGCACAGTTGAGATCTGCACTGAAGCAACCCTGCCAGATAGCTTGGGGATGGTTACCCCAGGTAGGTAAATTTTAAATAAAGCTGCGTCTCTGCACTTAACCATACTACTGTGTCTGCCTCTCACTGCTTCCATGTCCACACCAATGTTTCTTGGTATACATATGTTTCAACTTTAACACTAGCTGGAAACCTTAACTGGAGGGAATAAAGTTTTTTTGTGTTAATACATTCCCAGTCAGAGGCCACTGGACCCAGAAGCTGGGTTCTAGAGAACAGTACAAATTTAAATTTCTCTTGTAATGATGATATAGTATCTGCACTGAATATTTCAAGTATTAGAGCTTAAATTTGGAGTGAATTAAATTTCATAAGAGCCAGCTGAACTATTTATTATGGATGATATTCATTACATATGCAGCGTCCAATCTTGCAGACATGGCTGGGCATAGAGCTAAGTGTAAGAAATAGACTGCTGTCTATACACAGTAGTGGGAACTACGCTTGGTAGTAAGTGTTTATATATTATATATATCTTTATCCCCTGACCATTAATCCTACACTATGGGTTGAAATTTGGGATTTTTAGGAACAGCTATGATGTGTTCACAACCTCTAGGGATTTCCTCACACTAGGCTCCAACCAATTAAACTGGCATTATGGCTGGTTTATATTGCTGAAGGAAGATTAAAGGAAACCAGGGCACATCATGATATGGGGCATCTCATAGCTCTGTCCTTGTGTCTCAACCTCACTGGGAGAGGTAGTAGCAGAATGGTCTCCCTCTCTTCCCTGAGGCAGGAGCAATGGCATGGGGAACCCTTCTCCTCTTATTCCATCCTGAGGACTGGCAGCAGAGCCCCTCTCAGGAACAGCAAGGGCAGAAGTAGGGGAGGCAGGGATAGTAGGAGAAAGGCCCTTTCAGTGCTCACCCCAGTGGAAAGGGGAATCTGCTTGGGTGTGCGGGTAAGGCTCTCTACACTCTTATTCTGTCACAAACACAGTTCTCTGCTGGAGAGCAGTGGATCTCAACATCTCAGTGAGAGTCCTGGAGCAGGTTATACTGCTCAGAGCCATTGTTTCAGGCTCTACGCAGACACAGGCAAATACCACTGCATCACTTAGGCTTGGGTTTCCGTTCTCAAGGTTTTATTTGCAATCATAAGCAGTGGCGGATTAGGGGTTTGCGGGGTCCTGGGACAGAGCAAGTGGTGACTCCACCCCACCCCTTCAGCCTGCAGCTCCTCCAGTGCTCCTGCCAGGGAGCAGGTTGGAGTGTGGGGGCTTCCCCTGCTGCCCGGCAGGAGTGCCGGGCAGGCAGAGCAGGGCAAGCCCCCATACCCTTGTCCCACTCCCCGGCAGGAACGCTGGGAAGGCGGAGCGGGTCAGGGTGTGGGGATGCCCATTTTTCCAGTCCCCTCCCCCGATTGGCTGGGGCCCTTGGGCATGGGGCCCGTTGGCCCAGTGACTAATCCACCACTGATTATGACGGCTAAAAACTTAATTTTTCTTACTATATTCAGAGCAGGCATGGGGTAGTTCTAACTTATGCCAGCTGAAGATCAGTAAAGCAGAGCTTCTCCCTGCTCCCACCCTGTTGTTTTGAAGGTGGGATGTTGCAAAAAGAATTTTTTTTTAAAACGATGATTAACACTTTTTTTTCCTGTCCCCTACCTAAAAGCATCTTATCGGAATAACCCCAAATCTGTTTTGAAAATAAAATCTTTCAGGCCACAGACCACACATATAATGAGAATCTGAAAACCTTTTATTTGGTGTTTGCAAAGTAGAGGACCAAATCATGCTTGCAATGGAAAGCATGCCTTAAATGGTGTCTGTAGTTATTATTACTTATACATATTTATATAGCACAGCAACTTAGCCTAGTGCTTTAAAGGGATTAAAAAAAAAGACATGGTCCCTGCCCTAAAGAATTTACAATCTACACTTAGTCAAATATGGAAAAATGAGATAACACACAAAAGTAGTAGTACATAAGAACATAGGCATTGTCACACTGGATCAGCCCCAAGGTCAATCCAGTCCATCATGCTGTCTCTGACAGTGGCTAGTACCAAATGCTTCAGAGTAAGATGTAAAAACCCTGCAACAGACAGCTGTGGGATGATTTGCCCCCCAAATTAGGTCTCATCCTGCTCTCTAATAGTTAGAGACTGACTTAAGTCCTGGAACATGAGTTTCACTGTTATGGGGCTTCTTGCTACTCCTCCCCTTCCATGTGTCCTCTAGTGCATTCCCTCAGGTTTAGGATTCATGCCCTTCTTTGTCCTGAGGTGGGATTTTACAATTCTCAGTCTCTCAGCCCAGGATCTAGGTACAACACTGTATCTATGCCAACAGCTTATTGCCCTGCAAGTCTGACTGAACACCTGCATTTCTGTCCTATGGGAGCTTGTTACCAGTGCTGGATAGTGACAAACAGCCTTCTTAAAAAAAGTAGGTTTATTGACCAGATGCAACAAAGCATTAGAGAAAATTATTTTAAAACAACAAAAGCCTGCGTGCATGTTTAGATTTATCTAATCTTATTCTTTACTAAAAACAAATTTAGGACAAGTCTACAATAGTAGCACTGTACTCAGAAAAGTAGCAGAAGAAATTAGGACCCACACCCCACTACCCCTCATTTCTGAGAGAAATAAGCTATGTCGGCAAAGTGCAGTTTGGCTGATATAACCGTGTCTACATTGGAAGCATTTGTTGGTACTCTTATGTTGGCTTCACATCCCTGACCTAATTAGCTATACCAGCAAAAGTTTGTAGAGTAGATCTGGCTTTTCTCTTGAGTTACAGGAACAGAACAGACCCAATTTATTTTCTTTTACCAAGCTCTGGAGTTCTTGGGGCCCAGCCTGGGGTCAGTTTATCTTTCAGAGACAGTTTCCTAGTCTGCTCCCCCTTTGCAGGGAAACGTCCCTTTCTATGTATACCTGAGATTAATTTCCATACTCCTTAAATGCCTGTACAGGTCCTAGGTGTAAAGTCTTCTTTTTACCACAGCCTGGTTATTCCCAATTGACCAGCCAAGCCATCTAAGATGATGGCCCATGGTGGTTGCTCAATTGGCTAGCAATCAGATGTTTTCATCAATCCCAAGCCCAGAAGGGACGACTGTGACTAGTCTGATCTCTGGTATAACAGAGGCCACAGAACTTTTCTAAAATAATTCATAGAGCCAATCTTTTAGGGAAAAAAACCTATCCAATCTTGATATAAAAATGTCAGTGATGGAGAATCCACTGTGACTCTTGGTAAGTTTTTCCAGTGATCAGTCATCTCACTCTGAATTTATCTAGCTTCAATGTCCAGCCATTGGCTCTTGTTATACCTTTTTCTGTTAGATTAAATAGGCCATTATTAAATATTTGTTCCTCATATAGATACTTACAGACTGTAATCAAGTCACGCCATAACTTTCTATTTGTTAAGATTGAACTCCTTGAGTCTATCCTACCCATAATGCATGATGTCTAATCCTTTAATCATTCTTGTGGCTCTTCTCTGAGCCTTCTCCAATTTATCAATATCCTTCTTGAATTGTAGGATTCAAGAACTGGATACAGTACTCCAGCAGCAGTTGTGCCAGTACCAAAACCAGAGATAAAATAACCTCTCAACTCCTACTTGAGATTATCCTGTTTCTGCATCCAAGGATCGCATTAGCCCTTTTTGCCACTGCATTGCACCAGGAGATCATGTTCAGCTGATTATTCATCATCACCCCCAAATCTTTTTCAGAGTCATTGCTTCCTAGGATAGAGTCCCTGATCATGTAAGTATGGCCTACATTCTTCATTCACATTTACATTTAGTCTTATTAAAATGTGTATTGTTCGCGTGTGTCCAGCTTACCAAACGAGCCAGATAGCTCTGTACCAGTAACCTGTCCTCTTCATTATTTACCATTCCCATAATTATTTTGTCATATGCAAACTTTATCAGTCATATTTTTTTGTTTTCTTCCAGATCATTAATAAAAATGTTAAATAGCATAGGGCCAAGGATGGGACCCCACTAGAAACACACCTGCTTGATGATGATTCCCTGTTCACAATTATATTTTGGGACCTATCAGTTCGCCAGCTTTTAATCTGTTTAATGTATGCTATGTTAATATTATATCTCTATATTTTTTAATCTAGGTGCCATGCGGTACCAACTCAAATGCTTTACAGAAGTCTAAGCATATTACATCAATACTATTACTGTTATCAACCAAACTCATAATCTCGTAAAACAAAAAGATATCAAGTGAGGTTGATAAGATCTAGTTTCCATGGATCCATGTTTATTTGCATTAATTATATTACCCTCTTTTAATTCTTTAT
Source organism: Trachemys scripta elegans (assembly GCF_013100865.1). Lineage (NCBI taxonomy): Eukaryota > Metazoa > Chordata > Testudines > Emydidae > Trachemys > Trachemys scripta. Next base: position 156,152,337 of record NC_048300.1, on the reverse strand, counting down.
CCATCAACTCTCATATCAGCTGCTCCATTATTTTGCCCAGGATTGATGTCAGGCCTATCATTACCTGGGTCATCCTATAAATATTGGCATTAAATTAGCTTTCTTACAGTCTTCTGGAAGTTCCCTAATGTTGCAAGATTTATTGAATATCAACATTACTGGTCCAGCGAGCTTATTGCGATGCTCTTTTAAAACTCTTGAATGCATACTTGATCATTTCAAAATGTCTAACTTTAGTAGCTGCTGTTTAACATTCTCCTGGGATACTAGTGGAGTGGAAAGGTATTACCATATGCTATGATAACATCATCTGTTTTTGCCCCAAATACAGAACAGAAATATTTATTGAACACTTCTGCTTTTTCTGCATTATTATTGATCATTTTACCGCCTTCATTTAGTAATAGACCAATCTGTTGTTAGGATTCTTTTTTTGTTCCTAATATATTTTCCTGCAAAGGTTTTTTGGGGTCATCTAGTTAACAGCTCCCCATTTGGAGCAGGATTTTTCTTTACATTAATACCTGAAGTGTTGTAGCCAATCATCCCTTATAATCATCTACATGATGTATCTCATTTATTTTCCTACATACAGCAACCTATTGCCTAATAGCCCTTGCTCATAGGAAATATTATCTGTTGTTAAGGCTACACTTTGCCTGCTTTAATTTTTTTACAAAATATTCCCATTACAATGCCATTCTCATGTGTCAGGAAGAAATTCATGCTCTAATTCAGGTTGTGCTATATACGGCAAAGTTCAGAAGAGATCAGATATTGAACTTTTAGAATGATAAAAATAAGTATTAAATACATAAACTCTTCTTTTATCATCTTTTCTTCCAGTTTTTCTCATCCCTTCACATTTTTCTTATCTCATGTTTCCATCCCTGTCTCTTCACTTCGCTAAATTCATTAACATGACCCCAAGAAGAGCTCTTCATCTCTTTTTTCCCCTTTTGTCATTCTGTAAGGATTGTGGCGGTTGTAAGTTTATTTTGTTGATAAGGTTAAGGGGGTTTTGCTATCTTTTTACCCCAGTCTCTTTGCTCTCTTGCAACATAAAAATAAAAAGTGTAAGGTAATGTAGGTAGAACCCAGTAATGGACACTAGAGGTATGTCTGAACCATAAATGAAGATCCAAAACACCCCCAAGTTTGGGGGGACTTCAGATCTAGATCCAAACTTTGTGGATCAGACTCCCTTTATTTAACAAGGTTGAGAGAACCATACTCCAGGTGTGCCATCAGCTATACCTCCTGCAGTTGTACACAACCAAATGTTTTCATACATCTGGCCTCTTTCTACCACCTATGCTCTAATGATTTCTCAGAATGTGAATTCTTCATGAGCAGTCATTTCTTCTTGCACCTCTCTCACATTGCTAGGATGTACTTTCTGAGGGCAGACTCCTCTAGGATGGTCTGGAGATGGCCTTTTATAGAATTCAGTGTTAAAACAAAATTTTCATTTTGAAAGCGAGGTCATTTTCTATTAAAAAGAAAGTTTTGATGGGGATTTTCTGAGCCACCCCAAAAAACATGAATAAGGTGCCAAAATTGGGCCTAATGTAAATTTACAAGATGAAAACTAGAGGCTTTTTCATTGTTGATTAAAATTAACTTCCTCTGCTAGTATACTAAATATGGAATGGATTTATCATTTTCTGCATCACACATTATGGGTAATAAATTTTTGCTACATGGGTTTAATTAATTCATCTTGGCAATATATCATACATATAAATTGGATTTAGTGAGTTAATCCTATTACTAAATATTCCATCATCTTGAGCAGTATCCCAGTCCCTGAATCCCTTCACTATCTCCCTGCATAGTTCCACATAGAGTCAAAATGCCTCATCCTCACTTTTTATTCTAGACAGCTGTGCTTCTACTTTAATGCCTTCATGTTCCATTGCTATGAACCTCACAACTGATGCTCTAGCCTCCCTTGACAACTTGCTGCTTGCCTTGTCTCTTCCTCCACACTTATGCCTTATTTGTTATTGTTCTTTACACCTGGAATTAAGTTCATTTTCAAGTGGCCTCATTTCTAGGTCACCTTTAAATCACTCCTAAAAAAACACTTCCACCAAGATTTTTACCATTGTCCTTTGCTTCTGTATAGTCTATTCCTCACCTCTTAGCCTACTTCATTCTCTGTTGAGCACATGATCAGAATTTGTAAGATTCAGTCATCACGATATTACATAACTGGTATTAACTTTATTTTTTAAATCCTCACACCTCCTTTCCCTGCCTTGGGGGAGTGATTAAACTAAAAGCTGGGAGAAAGCCAATAGAAGCTGAGGACCCCATAGCAAGAACAGATACAGCTGTTAAAGATGTTGGTAATACAATAGTATTTGTGTATCTACAACAGGTAGGACGTAAATTGCAACTGAACTAGAAGAGACACAGGAGAAGAACACAGAGGTATAGTTTGTAAAATCAACAGGGTGTCAGATAAAGGAATTAAGTATAAAGAGGCATCTAGTTGAGAATAAAAACTATACATGTCTATATGCAAATGCACAAAATTTAAAAATAGGGGAATTAGAAAGCTTTTCAGTGGACATAGATCTTAATATAATAGAAATTACAGAAACATGATAGAATGACAAAAATAGGATACTGTAGTACCAAGTTACAAAATATGTATGAAAGAGAGAGTAGACCAAAAATGTAAAAGCAGTAGCTCTTTGTATTAGGAATTCCATACAATCTATCAAGAAAAAAATTCTGAGTGGAGAAGTTCACAGATTGAATTTATAAGGATATAAATTCCAAACTGTAAGAACGTAAATGATACGACTATAATACCTGCCTCCTGATCAAGAAAAAGAAATTGAATGTGCAACACTGAGAGATCAGACACAAAATCTAGCAAAATACACCTCTACCCCGATATAACACAACCCGATATAACACGAATCTGGATATAACGCGGTAAAGCAGTGCTCCGAGGGGGCGGGACTGCACATTCTGGCGGATCAAAGCAAGTTCGATATAACGCGGTTTCACCTATAACACAGTAAGATTTTTTGGCTCCCAAGGACAGCGTTATATCGGGGTAGAGGTGTAATAATAATGTGGGTCTTCAACTACTCACATATAAACTAATCTAATGGCACAAACAGCATCGGAGAAAATTTAGAGAGAATTTCTTGACATTTCAAGTGATGACTTATTGGAACAGCAAGTTTTAGAGCACACAATAATTGAATAAATTCTTGACTTAATTTTAAATTACACACACACACTAATTCAAGATGTGAAAATAGCTGAACTCCTAAGTAATAATGGCCACAACATAATTAGGTTCAACATCCCAGCGGCAAATAGGGTTCCAAAAAGTGTCAGAGTGACACTAAACTTTAGAAAGGGAGATTTCAATAAAATGAGAAATATAATCAAAAAGGTCCGAAAGTTAAAAGTTAAGGAAATAAAATCTTCAGAGGTGGCATGGATGCTACTTAAGAAAACAATGTACTATCAGTGGATGTGTACCACTCAACTAAAAGAGAACCAGGAAGGCAAGGAGTAAACCAGTATGGTTATCAGAAGCAAGAAGTCTGCGAAAGAATCCCTAGATCCAGTTATAAAAAGGAACAATTAAGGAAGAAAAGAACATTTTTGAGAAGCTAAATGACTTCTTTATATCAATATTTATCATCAAGAATGTTGGAGATACCAACCCCAGACCTGTTTTTTTTTAGTAAAAAGATGAGGTACTTTCTGAGACGGAAGTATGAGAAGAAGAGGTGATGGAACACATTGGTAATTTAAAAAGTGATAAAACACCAACTCCAGACTGTACTTCCAAATGTTCACAACACAAGAACCAGGTGACAATCAATGAAATTAAAATGTGGGAAAGTCAAAACCTATAAAAGGAAATACTTTTTGCACAACATGTAATTAAACAATGGAATCTATTGCCACAGGAAGGAATTGAGGCCAAGAACTTAACAAGGTTCACAAAGGGATTGGAAATGTATATGAATGTTAGGATTATCACAAGTTCTCATAATTAATGGTAATAAAATGTTGTGGAAGGGCTATTAAAACTCATTGATATAGATGCAGGGGTGCCTGCTGGTCAATGTGGATCTATACCCCAAACTATTTTATGTATAGGACTTCTGAGGCGGTGTATTGGAATGCCAGAATGAGAAAGCAGTTTCATCACACTCTCCCCTCATGGTCAGAGTCTGAGATTGCAAGCCATTAAAGCTGAATGATAACTTGGAATTGTTTAAGAACACTTTACTAGATGCCCCAAATGCCACAATTGAGAAAGAAGGCCATATTGGTTAAAAAACAAACAAACCTGGTTTAGATGGGGAAGTGAAGGCTGCTATAAAAATAAATAAATAAATGCATTTTTATATATATATATAAAAAAAAACAAATAGAAGAAAGAGGAACTGGATAGTAATGAACATATAATAGAAGGTACTATAGAAAATCAATAAGAAAAAGGGACACGAGGAGAAATCTATTAGGCCCAAATCCACAAGCTTACCTACCCCTTGGACTACAGGATATTTTGAGTGACTCTCAATTTCCTCTGCTGAAGTTGTTCCACTGAAATTGGAATTCCAATATGTATTGGGCCAGAGGATGAGTAGGAATGAATCTATAGTTCAGTGGTCTTGCCTGACAGGTGGGAAACCCAGGTTTAAACCTCTTCTCTTCATCAGACAAGGCGTGTTTGTGTGCATGGGAGGATTGAACCATGGACTCCCACATGCTCGGTGAGTTTTCTAATCACCGAGTTGAAGGTTATAATGGAGACCACCCCTGGGCTTTTTTGTATAGCGTTAGGTGAGCTTTATGAATTGTGAGATAGGCAGGGCAATGCTTATCTTCACCTGGTTGGAGGAGCACTCTGGGATTAAGAGCACCTGCATTGAGGCATTATGTGCAGGCCCAGTGGCAGAAACTTAGGCAGCTAGGGGATTTTTACAGCAAAAAATGTAGGTGCCGAGGGACTTTAGGCACTTCTAAAGTTAGATGAGCAGGGGTTTTGAGACTCTCATTTTAGAATTAGGGGCTTAAGTCATTTTGTGGATCTGGGCCTTGGAATTTGGCTCTCAGTCTTAACTTGGAGTGTCATTTCCTTTCTGGGTTTTAAGCTAATTATTTTTTTTTAATGAAGTGTTCTTTTCCCTTTCTGTGTATTATTACAGTAATATACAAAATGTTTAAAATTTAATTACTGAATTTCTGACAGACCTTTTCTCAGCAGTGACATCAGGATGTGCACTATTTGCAGTACTCTATTCAGCAGAGTCTTGACTTCTCAGTGTGAACACTATTGACACAGGAGTCCATAAAAATGCTCTTGAAGAAATAATTGTTTATTATGTAATTATTTCATGTAATGATTGCCTATCATGGAGTTTTTAAATGAACATTTCATATTCAGTAGAGCTGGTCAATTTTTTTCAAATATAAAACATTTCCATGAAAGTGTGGCCATTTTGAAAGAAACAAATGATTCACAAAAGCATGTTGCTTTTTGAAATTTTCTGCTTTTTAAAAAGCTGTGATAGAAATTTTAAAATGAAATAATTTGGCCTAGAACCTGCCAAAATTTCTAGAAAAGGTTTTTATAACTTTCTCTGTGTACCTATACATTATCCATCCAAAAATCTTTGGCATATAGAAAATTGCAAATGTGGAAACAGAGTAAAGTAAATGGAATTTTCTATCAAAATAAGTAATCACTAGAGGTAATGTATTGATTGTCTATTACAATTTCATATGTACTTCATTTACTATCTCTGTTTTAAAATGTAATTGAAGGCATTACAGAATTTCCAGTCTACTGCACCAGAATGTCACAGAAATCAGGCATCTTCACAGAATTTAGGCCCACAACCCCGAAATCTACAAGTTATAGGATGTATCTAGCTTGCAGGCAGGTTAGTGGGAATGCTGCAATTAGCAACAACTGCTAGTCTGCAAAAAGTGTGCACTTTGCTACTGCATAGAAGTTGAGACAGAGTGCATTGTAGGGTTGAACAGTTTTTCCAAAGAAAAGGAAAATCTGACGATATTGCATTACAATGGGAGCTGCCATGGTCCTGAGTACTTTTGAAAATCTCTCTTGGTGTCTCCCAACATTGCCATGATGAATCTTGCTTGAGTTGACTGATCCTTCTGTAGAATATGCATGTGCTAGGAGCTCCACTCCTTCAGTCAGGGCAGCATGTACCCCTAATGACAGAGAGGATTTATTTGCACAAACAGCCACATCTGTCCTCAGATGCATGCATGGCGGGCTTTCACCTCAGTGGGCTGATGAGCAAGATTAATACTGCATTATCATAGGCAGAATTTTTTTAAAAAATTCCTCTCCAACTCAACCATTCATTTAAAAAAAACTTTATCGAGACAAATAACTTATGTGCACTGGGGGTAATAAAGAAAATTGTATACAATCAGATTAAATCTTCCTTTCAATAAAGCTGATAATTTGAGTTTAGACTGTATCACTCCAGATTTAAAGTCTGAAAATCATTCATATGGCCATGCAGAGTTCAAGGAAATATAAGTGGAATCAGAGGCAGTTCACATGATAAAACTTTCAGGGAAATGTTATCTGAGATTTTACATCAGATTGTAGGCTTCTTAAATGCTCTTAAAAATAATGTGGACATTATATCTGAGCAACACAAGAAGACAATGTTAAAATATATATATATATATATTTTAAACCTTAAACTTAGTTTGATTACAAGTATTTATTTTTTGACTAATGTCTTGCTATCAACATTATCATGGTAGTAATTTTATTAGTTAAATGGTTTTCAACATTGTCTCTGTGAAATGTACATTAAGAGCAAACATGGTATAAAAATTAAAGTTAAGCATCTGATAAGCAGCCTGGAAAAGGAATACTATCTTTTCATAAATAAACCCATTTTCCAATTCTACTTATCCTAAACTTCATAATTAACCTTTATCATGAGGCAGAAGTGTAACTCAAATGGAAACAAGTCCATTTTCATTAATCAGCAAAATGACTTCACAAAGACATTTGTAATAATGTAGCTAATAAGACTATACTTTACATAGAAATGAGCATATTAAAGATGATCATTCATGATTACAACTAATTTCTGTATTGTATTTTCATGTATTGTATTCAGTATAGAAAACTGTAGAAGTTAGAAATGAACAGTTAGATAATTTCATTTATCATATGCAAGAATGGCACAACATGTGAAGTAATCTAATTTTATAATGTTTACCATAACATTTCAGAAGCAGAACCCTGATCTTTCTAAACTGAGTGGCAGTACTGATAATACAATTAGGAATAACAAATAATTACACTAAGCCAATTTATTAGCAGACTGTGCCACATACAGCATATTTGCATTTCCAGGGAAATGTAATAAAAAAGAGGACAATATTAAATATGCAAATCATTCAAAATACTTCTATGTAAAATATTACAGAAATGTACACTTTGATCCCAATTTCAATGCTGATACATGGGAATGATTCCTACTGATTTTAGTGGTAGGTTTGCCTGCATGATAACAACAGTATAAGGCTCTTAAAGTGACAGTATAGGGATCTAAAGTCTAAATTACATTCAGCATACAATTATGTTGAGTTTGTGTATTAGTATTGATCACAAGAGATCTTTTAGAATCTGTAGTGAAGTGTATTTCACAAATTGGCTTTTGTATGACATATTTTAGGGTCAACAGACCCTTGCTTAAAAAAGAAAATTAAATAAGATCAAATTCTATTACATAAACCTGCTTGCTTTATAATACCTTATTAAGAAGGGGTAAATAGGATTTATGCTAATCCACAGTTTTATATCAGTAATCCCATTTTACAGTGCTTTATTACTTAGGCTTTACTATGAACTTGTACAGTTTTTTCAACATTTTACTGAGTTTGTTAGACCTTTATGTAATAAAATAGCAAGGAAGATTGCTTGGATTAGGCATCTTTCAAGATCTATAAAATTACAATTTGTATGGTCTTTACTTGACTCCAGAATGAGTGATCACTATTCGACAAAGACATGACAATCTGTTAGCACTGCTTGCTGGCCTGAGTGACACTTTTCCATTATCCATATTCTTCATTCTGGAGTCTTTTGAAAGTTTTGGCTTCTGATTAAATTCTAAAATGGGCAAGTGCTGCAATATCCACATTTTAATATATTAGAAATAGGTTTGAAGATGTTACTTCAAACCTGAATTTTGGAAGACTATTTTTAATACTATATGTTCCATTTTTATCATATATCCCCTTATTCAGAAATCTTTCAGTCTAATGACATGCACATCAATCAATTACATGCTAATTTGTCTGACATTTGGTCAGAAGGCAACATACCACCCAAATACAAATTCAACTAGACCCCAGCACATACTCTGCTTTCATTAATCATTTAAGGTTCTTGGACAAGACAGCTATTAAGAATACAAAAAGTCAGTACAAGGACAAACACAGCACCAGGCATTTTGGTATGAAAATTGCACTATATTCCTGGTAGAAAATATCCTGTTTTGCTTTTGAACACTTTGATAATCTCAGCAAACACTCTTCCTTATGCAACTGCATGCACCATCGACCTAATTTCCATGAGAATTGTATACATTTTTTGAAGAGGGGAAGTGAGAATGACCCTACCCCAGGTATGCAAGAATTAATTCTCTTCCCTGTACCTAATCCAGATAAAGTGTACATATACACATACACTCCCTCACCCCCAAGGGCTTTTTTTACCTCAGTATTTCTTCTTTATCCACAGCAGTTCATGCACACAGTAAGCTACTGAACCTGCCACACAATGTAACATTATCCCACTTCTCTTGAAGACAGAAGGTCTGATTCTGATGGAGTTACTCCTGATTCTCACTGGTGTAAGTCTGAAATTAGAATCAGGCACAGATTCTCATCTCTACAACTCTCCCAGTTCCTGCTATTCAAAAGGCATAAAAGTCCTAAAGCTGCCTCCACACTAATGTCTTTGCGCTTGCTTTCAACAAAATCTCAAGATGTTTCTTCACCCTGTAATCAAACTAGGCCTTGCTGTCTATCATCCTGAAACCTTGACAACCTTTTGATGCAGAATACTATCAATCTCAGAAACTAAATAGCACTGAGGCAGGACTTGCAGGGGTAAACTTTAGGAAAATTTAGGTATGATTAAGAAAATGATGATGATGATTCAGGGAATGGGATATTTTAAGTCAAAAGTGAAGCAATGTCCCAGAATAGTCGTAGGGAGCATTGTACTGCTACTGGTCCCTTCTGTTAGACAGACTTTGGGGCCCTGATTTGTAAAGGTATTTAGGTGCCTAAAGATACAGATAGGCACCTAAGTCCCACTAGGCACCTATCTGTATCTTCAGACACCTGAAATCCTTTAAAAATCTGGTGTTTCATTATTAAAAAGCTCCTGCATTTTCTGCAAATCTAGGGTTGTTAATCCTGGTGTCTGAACAAAATCGCAACTGTATTATAAATTACCTAAATATCACCTAAACAAATTCCCCTTCAGTTTCAACTGGGAGTGGCAAGGGTTCTTAAACTTGTTCGTAAAATGTGGACTGTATTTTAACAGAGACCTTGTCTGATATAATGCTTCCCAATATCAGTGTGACAACTACAGCCAGAGCCTTCCCTAAGGTAAGGCGAATCAGGGCGACCACCTGGGCCCCATGCTTTGGGGGGGCCCGCGCTTCATGAGGAGGCAGGCGGGGAGGTGAGGTGGGAGGCGGGCAAGGAGGCGCCCCCCTACCAACATCCCCCTCCCCCATTGCCTCCTGCCCGCTGGCAGGCCCCGCCGATCAGTGCCTCCCCTTCCCTCCCAGTGCCTACCGCCAATCAGCTGTTTCACGGCATCTTAAATTCTAGAACCATGAGTCACAAAGTTGGGAATAAACAAAGGAACCTACAGTGATAATGTCATAGGGCCAGATTCTGACACCCTTACTCACAAAGAGTAAATAAATTCCAGCAGGGTAATCAGTTACCTATGTTCCTTACCCAATACCTAATACCTTACTAATATCTCTGATTACACCTATGAGCTCCGATGGGGTCATTCATGGAGTAAAATTTGATGTAAGGATGTCAGCATCTGGACCATAATCATGACGTTACCAATAATTAAAAAACAAACAAACAAACCTTGTGATTTTACTATCCTACCACTGCAGAATTTCTGTCTTTGTTTACCACACAAAATAAATTTCCTATGTTAATTTTTCAGTTAATGATAAATGTAGGTAGAATGCTTTTCTTCCTGACTTTAAGAAAATAATTCTATACTTTGATTTCAATCCAAAATTTTATGTTAGTACTGTAAAACATAAAGGGAGATTAGCAATGAAGGAGAAAATCTGTTTCATAATAATTATTTACAGTGCTAATAAATGTATAATTATTAAATCAAACAGATTCTGGTGGTCCAAATCAGGCACTTGTATTACGAACCATAAATAAGATAGATATAGCAGAGACACAAATTATATTCTTCTACTTATCCTCTTAATTGGGATATGCAACTTGGCTTCATGCCACTTGCATTTATCTATGACTAGCAATTCCAGACTACAGTTGGCTCCTTTTGTGTTTGTTTTGTTAAGAGAAATATGCATGCTAAAAATAACTGCTTCAGCATTAGTTGTCTTCTATTTACAGTGGTGCTGTCTTCTTCTATAACCTTCCAGGTTCTCTTAATGAAAAGGCTACTACCATCATGACAGAATGCAACAAATGGCAACATCCAGGTATTAATACAAACTGTCTCACTATATTAGTGCTCCACCTAAAAACTAAAACCCATGAGATGGTGCAGATTTAAAAGATATTACTTTTCCGTGTATAGAGTGCTAAGAACATAAATGATGTTTTACAGAATACATAAAAAGGAGGTCCTTACATCAATGTCAGACATATAGGATATATGTGACAACAGTGAAAACGCAAGGAGTGGACAGACTGCTAGTGATGAGTTTAATAAAGGAAGGCAGGTTTCATGAAATAAATTTTAAAAAGAGATTTGAAATAAAGAAGGTTGGGCATTTGGTAAAAATCTTTAAATTAATCCAGGGTAATTGTGGATAATAGACTTCCCCAAAAGACAGTCCTTTTCTTCTTTTGTTTTTTAAAGTGGCAGTCCAAATATATTTCAATATTTAATACTGATCTGTTTTTCTCACCACTAGGGATTTCTACAAGAGATGCCCAACTACAACTAATCAAACTGTGAATGAGGCCCTGCTGTCCACAGAAAATAATGATGCAAATGCACTTTCCAGTTGTCTACAATACTTAAAACAGATATTCAGCATATCTCTACTTATTAGTAAACTGAACTACATTCCTTAGTACGTAAATGATATTAAAATTAATATGCATATGCAGTGTGTACTCGGAACTCCTTTTAACCACTAATAAATACATCAGATGATGAGATGTTTACTTAAAAACAAAGAACCAACGTCTCATACAATTTTAATTTTTTAATATCCACATGGAAGTTTATTTCCCCCCTACCGATTTTGTGTTTTTGATTTTGTAAACATTTGGTTTATTATTCCATAAACTATAAAGAAGTTAAAATGAACATTTTTTTTCTTTTTAATACCACTAGCACCAACAACACAGAAAGAAAACTCAAAATAAGAGGTCTGTGGAAAAACACACCTGAGGGTGGGTGGAATGTTTACCATGCTTTTGGAGTCATGAAAAGCTGAAGGCTTTATAGGTTTATGGAGGATCAATTTCTGTCTGAGTTTAAGGGGCGCAGTGTGTGACAGCCTAATCACCCAGTACTCTAAAGCTTATGGGTAATTTGTATGTACCTGTACAAGACTTTGGAATTATTTTTTAATGAGCATTAATTGTTTTTATCACTGACCCATAGATTGTGAAAATGAAAAGCACAACAATGTGAACATTTTCCTCATTTGTATAGTTTATATATAAACATGGTCCCCTCCTGTCTTACAGTAGCTTACAGTGAATACAGATCCCCTTTACACCACTCCATCAGCACACAGGGGATTTAAAGCTACCATAAAGAGGCAGTTGGGGAATCTTACATAGGGTGATACCCATCTGTTGTGAAGCATGCATCTGAATGAAGAAAAAAAAAATCTTCAAATGGTCTCCACTCTATTGTCTTACAGAGGTGTCTGGAGTAAAATTTAAGCAGAATTTAAGAAAGAATCAGTCATGCCATGTCAGTAAACCAAAATGTGGTATCTATTTGCAAAAATACATGCAATTCTTTAAAAAATCATTATGTGAATTTTTTTTTTCCTAATCAAAAGATCACTAGGGGATTTGAGAGGCAAAAACAATGTATATTCACATGGAGGGAAAAAAGTTTAGGCTTTAAATTGAAAAATATTTTAGGCCAGTGTCAGGGATGGGTTGGCCAACTGTAGATAAGCAGGAATAGCCCTCCCAACTCAAGGATGTTCTGACATCTATAAGGAAAATCCTGCAGATCTTGTGGGAGAAGGGAATCCTGCAGGTCTCATGGCATTGTAGATGCGCCAGGAAATTTCAACTTCCTTCAACTGGGAAGGGCCTGAACTGCAACTTGGGTCTTTCCCAGTATGTCAGGCTAATTTCCTTCTTTGACAAGGTCACTGGCCTAGAGGGTAGAGGGAAGCAGTAAATATGGTACAACTTGATTTTAGTAAGGCTTTTGACACAGGCCCATAACATTCTGATAGGCATACTAGGGAAATGTTGTCTAAATTAAATTACTATAAGGTGGCTACACAACTGGTTCAAAGACCATACTCAAAGAGTAGTTATTGATGGTTTGCAGTCAAAGTGGGAGGGTGTATCTACTGGGGCCCCCAGGGGTCAGTCCTGGGACTCAATATTTTCATTAATGACTTGGATAATGAAGTTGGGAATGTGCTTATAAAATTTGTGGATGACATCAAGCTGGGAGGGGTTGCAAGCACTTTGGAGGACAGGATTAGAATTCAAAAGGACCTTGACAAATTGGAGAACTAGTCTGAATTCAACAAGGTGAAGTTCAATAAAGACAAGTGCACAGAACTTCACTTAGAAAGGAAAAAATCAAATGCACAACTACAAAATGGGGGATAACTGAATAAGTTATCCACCATAACTTAGTGGGGGATAGTGCTGTGGGAAAAGATCTGGAGGTTATAGTGGTTCACAAATTGAATATGAGTCAACAAAGTGATTCAGCTGCAAAAAAGGTGAATATTATTCTGGGGTGTATTAACAGTAATGTTGTATGTAAGACATGGGAGGTAATTATCCCACTCTACTAGGTACTGGTGAAGCCACAGTTGGACTACTGTGTCCAGTTCTGGGCACCCAACACTTTAGGAAAGATGTGGGCAAATTGCAGATAGTCAAGAGGAGAGCAATAAAAATGATAAAAGGCTTAGAAAGCCTGACCTATGAAAAAAGGTTAAAAAAACTGGCCATGTTTAGTCTTGAGAAAATAAGAGAGAGTGGAATGTGATAAGGGCTGTTATAAAGAGGACTGTGATTATGTGTTCTCCATGTCCACTGAAAGTAGGACAAGAAGCAATGGGCTCAATCACCAGCAGTCGAGATTTAGGTTAGCTATTAGGAAAAAAAATTCTAACTACAAGAATAGTTAAGCTCTGGAATAGGCTGCCAAGGCAGGTTGTGGAATCTCCATCATCGGAGGCTTCTTAAAATTGGTTGGGCAAACATCTATCAGGGATGATCTAGATTTACTTGGCCCTGCCACAGTGCAGGGGGCTGGATTTCGTGACTTCTTGAGGTCCCTTTGAGCCCCACATTTCTATATCTTATCCTTGGATTCTGCATCCCTCAGGAATCATGCAGTCATGGCTTCCCTGCCTTTGCCTAGACCCCTTTTCCCCCCATTGCCTCCCACAAGGAATTTGGCATGGCAAAAGCAGCCACCTAAATTAATGCTTTCAGCGTCAGATTTCAGTTATGAAAGCAAATCTCAGTAGGTTTGGAAGGGATTAATGCTTGTTAGAGCATAACAGACTGGCCATGCCCTCTCACCTTTCGGTCAATATTTACACACTTCTGTCTGGGTACAGGGCTTTCAGAAAAGCCTGAGGAAGGGAAAGGATGCCCCTGTGGCTGAACTCCCTTCCCCTGACAAAACTTGGGCCAAAAGAAAATGTTGATGCTTGATTCCCTGTGTAGTCAAATCACTTTGTAGTCAAATCCTTTTCATGAATCTTGGGTTTCCCATTTGCTAAATTAGGATAATAGCACTCGTTTACCTTCCTCACTCACTTAAATCAATTACAGTTGTAACGTGCTTGGAAAATATAAAACACTATAAAACTGCAGGTTTATTTCCAGCTCACAGGTGGGATGGAAGGATTAATCAGTTAATATCTGTAGAGTACTTTGAAAACATTTATGTGCTCTCTGGGATTGACTACAGTTTTGTTTAAGGAAGTTTTACAGTGCTAGAATGCCACTGATTTCAATGGAGTTATTCCTAATGTATACCCACGTAAGTAAGCCCATAATCAGGCTTTATACATAGTAATTTATTACTTTTTCTTTGTATTTTACATCAGATTCAGTAATAATCAATCATATTTGTGATACAACTGGTTGAAAGTGATGTTTATAGGTAATTCTCAACAGATTTGCACTAAATTATATCCATGAACCAATGCAACACAGGATTAAAATTTATACAACACCGTTAATGCGCAATGGGGCAAAAGGCAATGGAGTGAGAGGATACACATGACTGCAAACAGTGCCGTAACTGTCCAAATCTCACTGAGATTTACAGATTTTGTTGTGAGTAGCTTCAGATTAAAGATGAAGAGAGTTTAGCAAAGATTGCAGTTGATATTAATATCTCAGAAGGGCATTAGCTGTTAATATATAAATATCAATACATTGACTGTTTGCCTGTGTCTATACTCTTGATTTGATTTGTAACTGGTATTATTTGATCCGTGTCTTTTTGCATGGGTTCTTATTTTTTACATAGTTAAATACAGTGACTCTTCATCTTGTAAAACAAACTAATATAAAACAGTGATTTAGGCCTGGTCTATACTACCCGCCTGAATCGGCGGGTAGAAATCGACCTCTCGGGGATCGATTTATCGCGTCCCGTTGGGACGCGACAATCGATCCCCGAATCGGCGCTCTAACTCCACCAGCGGAGGTGGTAGTAAGCGCCGCCGACAAAAAGCGGCAGAAGTCGATTTTGCCGCCGTCCTCACAACGGGGTAAGTCGGCTGTAATACGTCGAATTCAGCTACGCTATTCACGTAGCTGAATTTGCGTATCTTAAATCGACTCCCCGCTGTAGTGTAGATGTACCCTTAGTTTCATTATTGACAACATCTCAGAGCATATTTCCCAAGACACTTCTATATCATACTGCACATTACCTCAGTTGACAGCTTTGGGGTTGTGTTTTATTAAAATGTTAAAATATCAGCAATTTCTCTTTTAACCATAAAACACATTGTATATATGGTCAAAAAGTGATCTCTGTAGAAAATGTATTAATTCTGGGGGGAAAACACAATTTAACAGTTCTTTGATAGCACTCTTCTCCCAGCTGTGGCCTTGCATTAAGAATCTAATAAAATCCAAAGTTTAAAGCTCTTTACTTCAAGGCTTAAGGACAATGTGGTTTGTCCAGCCTAAAACAGATTCTGTGGCTACTTGGCTATAGAAGCTCAACAGTTTTCCTGGACTATGCAGTGGCTATTTCTTTGTCTCATGGGGCAAGCCACAGGTCAATTTCTGTATTCCTACATTCTAAGGTCAGGAGAGACCACTGTTAAAATCTAGTCTGACCTCTTGTATAACGCAAGCCATTGAACTTCCCCAAAATAATTCCTGTTTGCACTAGAGCATATATTTTAAAAATACATCTAATATTGATTTTAAAATTGCCAGTGGAGAATTCACCACATGTCTCGGTAAGTTGTTTCAATGGTTAATTATCCTCACTGTTCAAAATTTGTGACTTATTTCCAGTTTGACTGTGTTTATCTTCAGCTTCCAGCCATAGGATCTTATTATACTTTCGTCTGCTGGATTGAAGTGTCACTATCCAATATCTGTTCCCCATGTAATTACTTATAGACTGTGATCAAGAAACCCTTTAACCTTCTTTTTGTTAAGCTACCTAAATTGAGCTCCTTGAGTTTAGCACTGTAAGGCATGTTTTCTAATCTTTTAATCATTCTTGTGGCTCTTCTCTGAATCCCTTCCAATTTATCATTCTTCAGTTGTGGACACCGGAACTAGACATAGTATTGCAGTAGTGCAGGGATCGGCAACCTTTGGCACATGGCCCAACAGGGTAAGCACCCTGGCGGGCCGGGCCAGTTTGTTGACCTGCCTCATCCGCAGGTTCGGCCAATCGTGGCTCCCATTGGCCACGGTTCACCGCTCCAGGCCAATGGGGGCAGTGGGAAGAGGCGGCCAACACATCCCTCTGCCCAGGCCGCTTCACGAGTGCTTACCCTGTTGGGCCACGTGCCAAAGGTTGCCGATCCGTGCAATAGTGGTTGCACCAGTGCCAAATACAGACACAAAATAACTTCTGTATACCTGTGATGAACTCGGACAATATTTGTTCAACTTTTGAATTCTGATGGATAATGTGAAGTTGTATAACGAAAAACTGCTGGATGATGAATGCCTATTTGTATGTAGATCCACCATTGCTGACGGGCCTGTAGCAGATATGCACCAGACAGGGACAATGGGAAACACTTAGAGTTGAGAATGGTACTTAAACCTCACAACAGGTTATGGTTAAAAAAACCAAACAAACAGCTGTGTCCTTAGAAAAAAACTGTTTAACTGATTCCTGTGACGTGGGGGAGGGAAGGTAGGAGCCGTGGAAAGTTATGAGAGAAAGAAAACAAAAGAGGCCAGGTGACCAGGAGGGGTTTAAAATAAAGAAACACATAGAAACAAAGGCCAGAAAGGAAGAATATGTGCAGGGCAGGTCAAAGCTGGATAAGGAGCTCCATGAGGGAAAGAGACCAGCCCACATTCAAAAGTCTGCATGAGGAGGAGACACCATACCTGTTTGCCTTCCTGGACAACGATGATCCCTAAGGGAAAAGTTGTGAAAGGGAAAAGTGAGGTAGAAAGGGACATGCATGTTTTATTGTTTTATAGGATCTGTACTCTCCTGTCAGCATTCTGCAACTGCCCAAGTAATTCCGTCTTTAGGCTCATCTTTCTTTTGTACCATTTCTACCTTGATAAGCAGGTGACTTCAGTATAGTTAACTCCAGATTTACAATAGTGATAGCAGAATCAGGCCCATGGACTCCAGTCAACCCAGAAGCCATTGATTTGATGTGGGAAAACTCCCAATCAAAACCATTAATCCACCATATCAGCCTTCTTAAAATTCCTTTTTTAGTCTCACCTCAAATATTCTGGCTTCAGTACACTGCTCTCTGATAGTGACTCAGGTCACTATACGTACTGAGCTGAGGTCACCAATACAGATTGGCTTAGTGCTCCTATGAATTGTTAACAAAACTAGTCTATGCAAAATAAGCTAGTGTTAGCATTACTCTTTCCTCCCTTTCCACAACCTCATTTGTTTGTGTGGGTAGTCTTTAAATTTATAAACACTTCGCGGCAGATTGTCTTTTACGGTGTATATGTATATCTATATACAGTTGAGTATTATAGATCTCCAGAGAGAATGGGGCCCTTAGATACTACTCTAGTACAATTAAATTAATAATGAAACTTTATGACAGCGTGGCTCATGCTAACAATTGTGGTGAATGCCAGATTGATGTCAGCCATGAAAGAAAATGTAAAATGGCTGTGG
Source organism: Trachemys scripta elegans (assembly GCF_013100865.1). Lineage (NCBI taxonomy): Eukaryota > Metazoa > Chordata > Testudines > Emydidae > Trachemys > Trachemys scripta. The sequence continues at coordinate 156,134,477 of NC_048300.1, read as the reverse complement.
GACACAAAGCTGGAGATACCCTGATTATTAATTTGATTACAGAGTTGTGAATCCTAGAGAAAAGGGTGCATCAGATTCCCTCCAACTTGCCACTCCCTATAACCAATTGTAATGTTGGACAAGGAGTTTCCTCACTTTGGTCATAGAGCCCTGAGTGGCTTCTGCTATAAACTGGTGGGGATATAGGGTCCCACATCATATCTGGCAAATCTCCACCTATGTGAACTTCCCATTCCCTAGCATGTAGGGTTTTTTCTTTCTTTTCCAGGCTCTCTTCAACAGATTTTTCTGTTGTGTGCACTCTTAAGACCAAGGCCAAGTTTTAACATAGTTTTTGGAACATGGTGCTAAACATGGTTTGCCTTCATCTACCCTTCTAGCTCACTCATGTTCACTCATGTTCAGCGGCACCAGTTGCTAACACTCATTGTTAGCAATGGGTCTTTTCTCTAGTGTAGATCAGGCCATAGTGACAAGCAGACATTTAGAAATAACTCATTGTTACAATAATAGAGAAGTTACATGGTAAGTTCTTTAAGGTAGGGTCTGCTGTATATTTATACAGGATAAAGTTTTCAGAAGGACCTAAGTTATTTCGGTGCCAAAATCCAATTCTCAAGGACACCTAAATCACTTAGGAGATGTAATCCCATCAGCTTTCCTAAGTGACTTAGGGTCTTTTGAAAATGGAATGTAGGCTCTTATAGCTTCATGGGCATTCCCAGGGAATTTGGGACCAAAGTCACTTACGCGCTTTTGAAAATGTTACCACAGTGCCTAGTGCAGTGGTGGGCAACCTGCCATCTGCAGGCCGTACGCAGCCAGTCAAGGTAATCTGCTGGCAGGCCGCGAGACAGTGTTTACATTGACCATCCACAGGCATGGCTGCCCGCTACTCCCAGTGGTTCCCTGCAGGAAGTATCGCGGTCCACAGAGACATGCTGGCCGCCACTTCCCGCAGCTTCCATTGGCCAGGAACAGCAAACCACGGCCATTCGGAGCTGCGGGTAGCCATACCTGTGGACGGTCAATGTAAATACCGTACCGCGGCCCGCCAGTGGATTACCCTGATGGGCCGCATGTGGCCCGCGGGCCGCAGGTTGTCTATCTCTGGCCTAGTGAAATAGAGCTGGGGCCTCAAGCCAGGACCACAATAATAATAATAAATAATAGCGGTGATAAGCTTTAATATGCTTATATTGGGATTCAAGAGTTTAGTTATCAAGATATATAAATTAAGGTTTTACTTCTCATAGTTACTAAACTGATTTTCATCATAATCCTGACACTCGTTATTGCTTGATTGCATTTCTTGAATTCAATATTTAAAAAAAAAAAAAAGATCTGATATTGCTGTGTGATTAGAATCAGTTAGTAGTATCTGCTTTTAGTTTTCAAGGTTGGAATTATTTCAAAATGACAAGTAAATGCAGTATTCAGTTTCCATTGCAGTTACATTTTCCCAGTTACATCATGAATCATTTACAACCATTAGCAATGAAATGCAGACTTAGTATAGTGGCATTTATTCTAAAACATGCTCATTTGGAGCAGTAATTGTTCTGCTACCAGGGCACAACCCTGTATAACATCCCTTTAACAGTTTTTTTATGAAGATGGAACTTTAATTTTTCCAGTAGCTACAAAGTGCAATGCATGAGTACCTTTCCTCATTTGTTTTTCATCATGTATCACTACCCAGAGGCAATCATTAGCTAATTTGCTGATTTATGGTTGCAGTTTATGAGTGTTAAACAATACTGAACCATTGCAGTTTCTTTCTCAGCTCTATGACTGAGGAAGAATGTCTGTCCTTTGTATTCTTAGCTATGTAAAGAAAATGTACCTCATCTTGTGTGTTCTTTGTTTCTATGACATCTGAAATTGCTTTCTTATTACTTTCCTGTTGAATTTACCTTGTTCACCTTGCTACCTTCTCCCAAAGCTGCTATGACAAGCTATACTGCCACCTATTACTAAACAAGGTCAATATGCAATAAATATTACTTATGCAGTGTCCCAATAATACACATGCTGAAAAGTAAATTGGTTACTGCTGGTTTTCTGATAGGACCCAGGATCCTAGCTGTGTGAGGCATATTTTCAGTATACAATAAAGCACACGAATCCATATTCAAAATGTGTTTAAAAAAAATGAGAGTCTGCATATTACCTTTGCTTATTTTCCCTGAATAGTAGCTCTGGAAATCATAGATGATTCAGAGATGAACCTGTTAAATATGTCATTTATTTACTTATACTTTCATATTATACAAATGTAAAACATCAAAAATTATCATTTCAGCTTAGGTTTCCAAACAGCGCTGCATTAACCTTTTCAGTTAATATAGTTTTTTTTCTACTTTGGTTATTTTGCAGAAATTTTGGGGGTCTGGATTTAAAATTTTGGGACATTTCTGAATATGACCCTATGTATTCAAATACAGTAGAAGAGAAAAGCCAAAACTGAGTTTCTCTGTAATTTCACTAATTTTATTAGAGATGTGCTTCTTTATACTAAGCATAATTTAGTTTAGTTATGGCTCTTTTAAAATCTTTTTTAACCACTTTCACCCAGATCTTGATTATCCAGTGGGTATTAGATACCTAACATACAAATTGATAACTATTTGATTAAGCTAACTCAGGATCCATTATTAATCTTGCAGAATTTCAGTATGTTTATTCATAGAATTTATAATTAAGTAGTTTATAATTAAAATTAATCATAGCACAGTGCAATGTAGTTTTCTCTGATTCAAACACTTTTCTTTACTTTCTTGAACCAGCTCCCTATTCAAATGTTCACTACAAAATTACTCCACAGAGAAAATCTTATTGTTTGAATCTAGAATGCTAACAGAAACATTAGTAATCTTTAGCTATGTGATTATCAAGCTATCAGACTGTCGCAGAATATCTTCATTTTCAAAAATCTGGCAGTGGATGGATATACTGCAGTTTTTATGTGAATCTAAAGGAAATAACTCTACATTGGTGACCAAGAGAAAAGCTACTGGGTTCAAGGTTTCTGGTTACAGCACCATTATAGTGTTCGAAAAGGACAATTGTTCAGTTTAGCCCTGCAATCAATAAGAAATTAAAACCCTAGTTATTCTAATAGAGTATTTGAACATTTCTCTGGCATTCATGCAAGCTAATAGTCTGTTGTCTTCTCCTGGGAAAATTTCAGATTATAGGTGACCTAAATATGTCTTTTATCATTCTTATTCTTTTTGGCCCCAAGCCTGCACAGGAATCTGTGCTGCCTGATCCTTATGTCGACATAGAGTCTTTTTAAGATTGGAACTCTGTTGAGGGACGGGGGGAGGGAAGAGAGGTTATGTTTGGCAGACTTCAATATAGTAATTTCTAAGTCAGCAGATATAGGGCCTTGTGTTACCACAGCTGCAATTTTAGCTGATTCTTTCTGGTGACCATATACAAATAGCTACTATTCAAGAAATCAATCAGAGATGACATGACTAAAAAGGCTATACTTGTGTACAATATATTTAATTTTAGAGTAAACAAAGTGAAAACTCATCTGTAGTTTTCATTTATTATTTAAAATATAAATATATTAGATGATAGACACTGTAACTTCATTTGTTGCTTTTGTATTCACAGCAAAAACTTGTATAATGGCAATCAGTGTTATAGATGACTAAATCGTAAACCGAGGCTATTCAAAATACTTACTTGTATATAAAACAATATACTTTATATGCCTTATGCCTACTTCACCTTTATCTCCAAAATTGCTGTTTTGGTATAAACTTTGTCTCTGGTGTAGTAGGACAGTGTTTCCCAAACTTGGGACACCGCTTGTGCAGGGAAAGCCCCTGGTGGGCCAGGCCGGTTTGTTTATCATCCGCAGGTCTGGCCGATCGTGGCTCCCACTGTCTATGGTTCGCTGCTCCAGGCCAATAGGAGCTGCTGGAAGCAGCGCCAGTACCACTCTCGGGCCGTGCCGCTTCCAACAGCTCCCATTGGCCTGGAGCAGTGAACCGCGGCCAGTGGGAGCCACGATTGGCTGGACCTGTGGACGCAGGTCAACAAACCGGCCCGGCCCGCCAGTGGCTTTCTCTGCAGAAACACTGCCTCAGAGGATTGTCCTGAAAATTGGTGTCATTTTAAATAAAGGTGGACTTCATTCTAACAAAAGGGCAACATGCAACAAGAAAAACTTCCCAAACTTTCTGTGCTATACTGCTGTATGTTAAAAATATAGGGTCATGTTACCAAAGGTATGCACCAAAGCCACAGCTGTAAAACCACAAATGTGCATCTACTATACACACAAACAGGCATATTGCATGAAAAAAAAAAAAGTTAACCGCAGAAACACAATTTGCATATATAGACACCTTTGTGTAATGTGTTCTGTATGCTCATATACACATACAGTTTTAGTTACTGTAAAATGTTATGATAAGTTATACAGAACTGTATTGCTCATTACACTGGGCTCATCTGAACAACATATGTTTTAATAGAGCCAAATGCTAGATAATACATCAAGGAGAAAAAGAACATAGGATGGCAGACTGTATCCTGAGAAGCAGAAAAGGACTTAAGGGTCACTGTGGAAAACCAATGGAACATGAGCTGCCAGTGTGATGCTGTGGCTAGGGAAGATTATGTGATCCTTGAATGACTAAGCAGATAAGAATATTGAGTAGGAGAAGGGAAGTATGATAGCATTCTGACTGTCAATGGCATTAGTGAGACCATTACTGCAATACTATGTCCAGTTCTGGTGCCCACTTCAAAAAGGATGTTGAAAAATGGCCTGTATTGTACAGTAGGTCAGGAAAGATGGTCATAATTGTCCCTTCTGGACTTAACATTTATGAATTTTAACAAAGGAAAATGCATTATCCTTTGTTTCATGTCACTGAATGACTCTTTGGTCTGATGATTTTTTTTAACTTCACCATAAATTAGGTATTTAGATATCTGTGTGCCTCTGTACCATGTAATGGGGAGTACTGCCCATCTGGATCTATGGAGGCCCCTGGGTGATTGTGCCTTGGAGGTCAGTGATTCCAACTCAAAACTTTGTTTCTCTGTATCATGTAATGGATTGTTATGGTGCTTAGCTGCATGTAACCCATACTCCAACTTTACACTGAGAGTGCACATGTGGATCCAAGACCCAGCTACTCAGGGGTATTACTGACCTCTGATGGATAGTGCATATCATACTAACCACTTTTGAAAAACAGAATAATGATCTGCAGGCTAAAAATGTGACAAGCTTCCTAAAGTTCTGACTTTCAAAGCCTTTAGGATCTGAAACACTGTGGTATGCTTAGTATGTTGACTTGTATGCTGATACATTCAAAATCCTCTATCAACTCACACCTGTTTCATAGCTTTGATGGTGTCTAAGCAGGGTAAACTATGATGCTTTTAGCAAGGGGAGTTTTCTCCATATTTTGTGCATTTGCAAACACCTGGTATACAATTTAGGAACTGGAGTTGAAAAACTAAATGCTAAGATAAATTGATTGCAAATGCAATTTAAACTTTGTCTGGAAATTCTGTATTTAACTTACAGAATATAAGGAAAGAATACAAATGTTCTGCCTAAGGGGAAAAAAACAGGCTGTAAATCTAGCCTATCATTGAGATAAGACACAGAGGGATAGTAAATAATTTGAATCAATCAAACTTAGAAATTTTCACTTAAATTGACTTTAACTTAATATATGCTGAAAGCTTGAATTTAGATTCATTTTTGCATACCGCTGAAAAAGACAACTTTTTCTGACAAGAAAATGTATTTAATTTAATGATAACTCATGTGGGATGACATTGCATCTAGGAAGAAGAGATTTATTTTGAGGTTTTTAAATCTCACTGTAAAATGTGCATAAAACTTTTTCTAAACAAATGCATTAGCTGTAGCCATATAAAAAGAGAACAATCAACCTACTTAAAGAAAACACTATTTGATATCTTTCTATAGAAGGAACTCTTAATAAAAATTACTGTCTAAGTCCTGTTCCACTGAACTCAGTGGCTTTTTTCACAATTTTCACACACACATGATATTTTCAACAGTTCTTACAAAATATAAACTACTGTTGAAAATGTTTTCCATTGAAAACAAATGGAAAATTCACTAAGGGATGTACATACTTGAGAAAAAATAGGTATCTACCACAAATGCATCCTACTGTTCTTACAAGTAAATATTAAAGAAAATCACCAACAAGTATTCCATGAAATATGAATAACAAATCTTACTCAACAGAAAGATCAACAGCAAAATATTCTGATTCCTAGAATTTTAACCATGAAAGCATCTTATGTATCAACCAACATTTCATTCAATCCACAACTAAGGTTCATACTTAATATTAAAAATATTTTTCATATATTAAAGTTATCCTAAAAATGACTTCATATACCCTTGCTTTGGATGACATACTTTGTCACTGAAAAGTAGGACGGCCAACCCAAACTCATGCTAATGAAACCTATATTCCATACCATTATGTGTCAGGGACGGAGAAATTGCCAGACTAGACAGATCAAAAGTCTGGTAGCTTCTTCTCTGAAAGTGGCAAGAACCAGATGCTTTAGAGGGAGATCCAAAAAACCCAATGTAATTAATTATAAAAGTAAGGAGTGGTACAGAGAAGGTAAATCAGGTGCTCAATCCTTGTAAGAAAAGAAAATGCAATTAAATTGATTTTTAAAGGATTTTTTTTCACATAACCGATAGCTTGCTAGCAAAAAAGAGAAAAAAAAAGGAATAGTTATGGATAACACGAACATCCACAGTTACATTAGATAGAAAAGATTTATAAATGATATGCACCCTTATTCGCTGGGAGCATAAACCAACTTAAGTAGCCTCCCCGTCCAGTCTAAACATTTTAATTCTCTCACTTTTGACTACAGAGTCTTTTGGACTAGCTTCTTCATTAAAGACAAAAATATACTTTTCTAAAATTTAGTATCACAGTGTTAGTTTTTCAATGATTTTTCTCCTATAGAATGCAGAACATTTTTCTATTGTGGCACTATTAATAACGGAGCTGATATTTTTTCATTAAAAAAATTACCTTCTCTCAAAAAATTAGTGACATTGGGCCAGATTTATAAAGCTATTCAAGTACATAAAAATCAGGTAGGTGCTTAGTGGGATTGACAAAAGTGCCTAAAGAGGTTAAGCTCCTAATTCCCATTGTGAAGTCAATGGGAGTAAAGTGATTAACCTGCTCAGTAGTACTACTCCCCCATCTCTACAGCCTAATGTGTCCTTCATGTATAGTTTATTTTTGAGAAAATGCAGTATCCCAATGATTTTTGTTATACATCATGTTTCAGTAATCACTATGCCCATTGAGTTCCTCTTCCATTGCTGTGCATGTTAGTTCACCTATTTTTGCTTTAAAGCTTTTTCACATTGATCTTTTTAAATTATTATTGAGCATGTCCCCATTCTTACTTAACCCCTTTATGTTGCATCCCTGTAACTTTTCTGAAATCCACAATTCTGACCTTATCCTGTCTCTATTCAGGTCCCATGCTCTCCCAGTCGATATCTTTGTATTACCGACCTCCCTATCGAATGTTTCCTTCAAAATCTGTCTCCTTTCCCTGAGATTTAAATAAAATTTTAACTTTAAATAATTGCCTTAAATATTGTCAAATTTTCATGCTAGTCATAGGTTGAACACACCACTTCTATATAGACTCTCCCTTCTGCAGAAAGCTTTCCAATGCATAATAAACATTTCTTCCCCCCAATAAATCTAAATTTAGTTTCCAGAACCTCACTCCTATAGATTTCCAATATGTCAATATGGCCTAGGAATATGGCAGCAGCAGCCTGTGCAGGGAATAATGTGGCTGTTGAGTTCCTTTTCTTTTCCTCTCCTCTGACTACACCTCCAGGTAGTGGGAGGAGATGAAGGCTGGCACTACAAGCAGAACAGCAGACATAAACTACAATATTTTGAGGCTCCACACTGCTCTTATCTAAAAGCAGCCTACTCAACCTGTACCCGGGGGGAAAGGGATGGGAGGAGGAGGAGAGGAATCAGCCCAGTGCAAATGGCCTATATAAGTCCCTGGGTGCCGCATTAGGCCCCTTGTCAAGAGTTTCACGGGGACCAAATAGTGCTTAAGGTCTTGTATAGACCCTTTGCACTGGTGTGGATTTTACCCCTTACATATTTTGTGACTGCAAATTTTAGGGCTCTTCACATTTCACTTATTCTGAATGCTTTATTAGATTCTATATTACGTTTATAATAATATCAAACAAATAGCATACAATAGCATGCTGTAAATAACACTGGTCTACAATTTTTGAGAAGTCGTCTGCTTCAGAGATAAAATGTGCTATTTATTATGAATTTTGATGTGCTGAATTCAAATATGACAATTAAAACAACTGATTGGCTACTGTTTCTAAGATATTTAAGTTTTTACATTTTATGTCTATGTATATTGTGTAGATAGTAGAGTTTTAATCATAAATTGTAAACCTAGGTCTTTTCATGTGTTTATGGTTGCTTTACGTGATAATATTTCACCTGTCCTGTTTATGTAACACTTTAAAAATCAGCAAAAAGGTTATATAAATAAAATTTATTATGAAACAAAAGGCAAAAAACTATTCTGTACATAGTTTAGTCCTATTCAGTGTCTACTCGGCGCTTCTTGGCTTGTCTCTTGTATTCATTAAATGGAGCATCTCTTGTCACTGTCCAGCAATAGTCTGCAAGCATTGATGGGCTCCATTTGCCCTGATAGCGTTTCTCCATTCGTGCAACGTCCTGGTGAAATCGCTCGCCGTGCTCGTCGCTCACTGCTCCACAGTTTGGTGGAAAAAAATCTAGATGAGAGTGCAAAAAATGTATCTTTAGTGACATGTTGCAACCAAGGCTTTTGTATGCCTTGAGGAGGTTTTCCACCAACAACCTGTAGTTGTCTGCCTTGTTGTTTCCGAGAAAATTGATTGCTACTAACTGGAAGGCTTTCCATGCTGCCTTTTCCTTGCCACTCAGTGCATGGTCAAATGCATCATCTCGAAGAAGTTCACGAATCTGAGGACCAACAAAGACACCTTCCTTTATCTTAGCTTCACTTAACCTTGGAAATTTTCCACGGAGGTACTTAAAAGCTGCTTGTGTTTTGTCAATGGCCTTGACAAAGTTCTTCATCAGACCCAGCTTGATGTGTAAGGGTGGTAACAAAATCTTCCTTGATTCAACAAGTGGTGGATGCTGAACACTTTTCCTCCCAGGCTCCAATGACTGTTGGAGTGGCCAAGCTTTCTTGATGTAGTGGGAATCTCTTGCACGACTATCCCATTCGCAGAGAAAACAGCAGTACTTTGTGTATCCAGTCTGCAGACCAAGCAAGAGAGCAACAACCTTCAAATCACCACAAAGCTGCCACTGATGTTGGTCATAGTTTATGCACCTCAAAAGTTGTTTCACGTTGTCATAGGTTTCCTTCATATGGACTGCATGACCAACTGGAATTGATGGCAAAACATTGCCATTATGCAGTAAAACAGCTTTAAGACTCGTCTTCGATGAATCAATGAACAGTCTCCACTCATCTGGATCGTGAACAATGTTGAGGGCTGCCATCACACCATCGATGTTGTTGCAGGCTTCAAGATCACCTTCCATGAAGAAGAATGGGACAAGGTCCTTTTGACGGTCACGGAACATGGAAACCCTAACATCACCTGCCAGGAGATTCCACTGCTGTAGTCTGGAGCCCAACAGCTCTGCCTTACCCTTGGGTAGTTCCAAATCCCTGACAAGGTCGTTCAGTTCACCTTGTGTTATGAGGTGTGGTTCAGAGGAGGAGCATGGGAGAAAATGTGGGTCCTGTGACATTGATGGTTCAGGATCAAAAGTTTCATCCTCTTCCTCTTCCTCGTCTGACTCAAGTGAGAATGATTCTGGTGCATCAGGAACTGGCAGTCCTTCTCCGTGGGGTACTGGGCATATAGCTGATGGAATGTTTGGATAATGCACAGTCCACTTTTTCTTCTTTGACACACCTTTCCCAACTGGAGGCACCATGCAGAAGTAACAATTGCTGGTATGATCTGTTGGCTCTCTCCAAATCATTGGCACTGCAAAAGGCATAGATTTCCTTTTCCTGTTCAACCACTGGTCAAGATTTGTTGCACAAGTGTTGCAGCATATGTGTGGGGCCCACCTCTTGTCCTGATCTCCAATTTTGCAGCCAAAATATAGGTGATAGGCTTTCTTAACCATAGTGGTTATTCTGCGCTTTTGTGATGCAAAAGTCACTTCACCACAAACATAGCAGATGTTATCTGCACTGTTCACACAAGTACGAGGCATCTCTGCTCACTTTGGCTAAACAGAAATGTGTCCCTTTGCAAAATCAAACACTGACAAATAAGAGAGCACGACACTCTATGATTTCTAGAGCTGATATAGGGCAATTTGTTCAGCAGAGTGATGTAAGCTTCGTTATGATTGCATCATCCATGACTTCTAGAATAACATGAGGCAATTCATATCATGTATGACGCAATACCAGCTTCAGATTGCATCATTCATTGTTTTGGCTAAAAAGCAAGTACTGTCCAAACCCAGTCCTAGATTTATTCATAGATCCAGTCAAAGATGTATTTTAGTCATTTCTGGTTTAAATTGAGATCCCTTCCCTTTATAACTCACTTATCCTCCGCCATTCCCAAGTCAAGGGTCGTATATACCTGACCCAATAGCATATCTTGAAAACTAGAGCCAATCAACAATTTTAAGCGTCATTTTCGTTCTCAGTGACCCAGAATTAGTAAAGTTTGACTACATTTATTTCAGAAGCATTTTGGCTGTAGAGCAGTGTAATGTATAACTACATTTGGGATTCATATAGCTTTTTTTGGTGTGGTCAACTTTATATAATTTACAGTATAGCACTGAAATGTGTATCTTGTGATTTAGCATCATAATTGATTGCAACAAACAGCAGGGGAGCTGCCCACCCCTGCTCCAGAACTACAGCTACTCCCTTATATGTGTTGTTAGTTGCTGGTTTGTCTTAATGACTGAAAATGAGTAGACATTAATAGGAGACAAATATTTTATGAATAAATAATGCTGCAGTGGCAAAATCAAAATGGAAACTACAGAAAACTGTTATGTAACTGAAAGATTAGAGAGTAAATATGATTGTCAACTGTCCAAAAATGTTTAAAGAGATTTTTTGTGTTCATTACTGCTAAAATTAGTAACAGTCTCAGGAGGAGAGAGAGATTTTTGCACCCTTTCCGAACATGTTCAGACACTTGCCAAATCAGGTTAGTTTCATCATGCAGATCCCCTGGTTGTGTTTTTGTGTCAGCATTGCTCCCTACCTGACACTGGAGCTGCCTGAATAGTACAGATGTATCATTTCTTTAAAAACAAATAATTGTCTTGAAATCCATTGAGTTTCTGGGAGTTGCCTCCCATGCCATAGAGCCAAAAGTTAATCTTATGCGTTGGTCTGAAGAACAAGGCAAAAAATATTTTATTTCACAATTGCCAGAGTTGGAAGGGAGGCGATGCTATTCTTAATGAATGGAAAACCAAGCATGCACACAAGCTTATTAAATTCCATGATAAACCAATAATAACCATCCATGATTATACTATATATATATATATATATATATTTAGAATTTCTTCAGGATTATAAGCCAAACAAATATGGTGAATATGAATCACATGCTACAATAAGCAGATTCATTATTTGCTTCCTATAGAATCCTTAAGAAAACTTTCTAGTTCCAACATATCATAAACTGGATCTTAAGTATTTGACTGAATTTTTTTATTGAACCTTTTCATCTAAACAGTTTAACATTTTCCTAGACAATGACAAATGGACATTTTATTCAAGCTAATAACACAATGTTAGCATTTGTCAAAATACTGTATTGGGGGGGGAGGGATAGCTCAGTGGTTTGAGCATTGGCCTGCTAAACCCAGGGTTGAGAATTCAATCCTTGAGGGGGCCACCTAGGGATCTGGGGCAAAATCAGTACTTGGTCCTGCTAGTGAAGGCAGGGGGCTGGACTCAATGACCTTTCAAGGTCCCTTCCAGTTCTAGGAGATAGGATATCTCCATTTATTTATTACAAAGCCTATTAAAAGACTACAGGAAATGTTCCTGCATTTGTGAAATTCTGTCCTAGACCAGTACTGGCAGACAAATCTATAACTATTTCATTTTCAAATAATCTGCTTTTATAGATTGCTGGTCAAACTCTGCCCTCAGTCAGACCTGTGTAACCTACCGAACTTGGGCCAAATTTTGCCCGTGTTTCAGGGCATTTTTAAATATTAAATATCCTGTATACTGTCCTGCTCTGAGATTTTTATCTTGTCAAAGAACAATTTTCAGCTTTGGTCTATTTTTTTAATGCTGTTAAAGCAAAGATGAAGAAGAAGGAAATGGGCAGCTGCATGGTGCACTTGTTCATATAAGACCTGACCCCGCAAAGTACAGTGTCCTGACCCCGCAAAGTACAGTGTGCCCTAACTGGCATTGAGTTTAAGTACACATCACCATATTGGGGCATATACTTCAGAATATAGAACGGAGGTATCTTCAATATCTCAATATCTTCATTAATGATCTGGAGGATGGCGTGGTCTGCACCCTCAGCAAGTTTGCAGATGACACTAAACTGGGAGGAGTGGTAGATACACTGGAGGGTAGGGATACAGAGGGACCTAGACAAATTAGAGGATTGGGCCAAAAGAAATCTGATGAGGTTCAACAAGGATAAGTGCAGAGTCCTGCACTTAGGCTGGAAGAATCCCATGCACTGCTGCAGACTAGGAACTGAGTGGCTAGGCAGCAGTTCTGCAGAAAAGGACCTAGGGGGTTAAGTAGGCGAGAAGTTGGATATGAGTCAACAGTGTGCCCTCATTGCCAAGAAGGCTAATGGCATTTGGGCCTGTATAAGTAGGAGCATTGCCAGCAGATCAAGAGATGTGATCATTCCCCTCTATTCAGCATTGGTGAGGCCTCATCTGGACTAGTGTGTCCAGTTTTGGGCCCCACACTACAAGAAGGATGTGGAAAAAGTGGAAAGAGTCCAGCGGAGGGCAACAAAAATGACTAGGGGGCTGGAGCACATGACTTATGAGGAGAAGCTGAAGGAAATGGTATTATTTAGTCTACAGAAGAGAAGAAGGAGGGGGGATTTGATAGCTGCTTTCAACTACTTGAAAGAGGGTTCTAAAGAGGATGGAGCTAGACAGTTCTCAGTGGGACCAGATGACAGAACAAGGAGTAAGGGTCTCAAGTTGTAGTGGGGGAGGTTTAGGTTGGATATTAGGAAAAACATTTTCACTAGGAAGATGGCGAAGCACTGGAATGGGTTACCTAGGGAGGTGGTGGAATCTCCTTCCTTGCAGGTTTTTAAGGCCAGGCTTGACAAAGCCCTGGCTGGGATGAATTAGTTGGGGATTGATCCTGCTTTGAGCAGGGGGTTGGACTAGATGACCTTCTTGATTCTATATACAGAATGAGGGATTCTAGAGGTCACCAATTATGCTGATGACACCTAAAAACTTATTTATGCAAACAAAGTGACCAGTAGGTTTTGTTGGGAAAGGACAGTGCTGTCTTCAAAGGTATAAAAAAAGAGGAACTGAAGGCACATATCTTTTTAGTATAGTCAGAATGATGAATACGTCTCCCTTAGAGCCTAATGCTGTGTCATGCTGAGTGCTTTCAGCTCCCTTTGAAATCACAGGGAGTTGACTGTAGTCAGTACTTTCTAGGATTAGGCACATTCTTTCTGTTCACTGCTACCTTGCTTTTGTATTCTTCTCTTGTTTCTCTCTCCCCCCATCATTATCTTGTTTCTTCTCTCTTTGCACCATTATTCTTCCACATTCTCTCATCTGGTGTTATGCACCTTCACCCTTGCTAGAGCTTGCCGTCTGACTGGACACTCCCCAGGCTATTGTGTTTGAAGTTCTTCAATCCAACTGCCTGGTCCTTGGAACTACCCATGAGGCTTCCCCGTAGCTTAAGTCCAGCCCTTCTTAGAACTCCAGTGGCATAGCACTCTGGGGTTACAGTTTAATTCTTCAGAATTACATTTAATTCTTCCTGTGTGATTCTGTGAGTTCCATGAGTTTATATGTCCCTCTACCAACACCTGGTTTCTTTGTTCTGTTGATACGGATTTTCTGCTCCACCTCCCTGCAGAGAAATTGGAGGGACTAAATTCTCCAACTTCAGCCAACCCATTTTATCCTAGGTGTTCACTGATTAAGTGACCATCTAAGTTTAATTACCAAATATTGTTCCTGCTCTGGCAGAGATGTGCTACAGCCACTGTTAGCAAATGGTGAATTTCACATCCACATGTAGGCATTCCCTGATACAACAATATCACAATAACAATTTTGTAACATCATCCAGAATTGATAAGTTGTACACAGACAAATTCCCCATATCATCACACATGGGCTTTCAAATAACATCCCTGCCCTGCAATTGCATTTCTCCTTGAATTTCTCCACATCTGTGTGGCTCCCCTCTTCCTTTACTTTTGCCCATTTGCTTCCTCCTCTCTCGTAGCAATCCCTCTCAAAATGTCTCAGTCAACCTTCTCCTTCCCTTGCACACTTTCATCTTCTCCAACATTCTTTGTTCCCCTAATATTATTTCTTTCCCCCACCCCCAATAGCACCAAGTTATTACTATTTCTAAATCTGACTGAGCACATGAGAACAATTCGGTTCTGGGAAGAAAGATGTCCCAGTGGCTGTCCTGATATATATTCTTTTAATTTGTCTTTAGGTTTCAGAAAACAGTACCATCTGTAATTTTGTATTGATTCTTTTCATTTTTCTTCCCAAAATATACTAATTATCAATGAGTGCATAATTTCTAGGGATGCAAAAACTCTGGGTTCTGAATTTTTATTGTAAATTTTCTCTCTGTACATTTGACATCTACAGCTTTAGTAATAACTAACCATTTACCTCAGAAAAATCAATATTGTCTCAAAAAGCTGAAACAGTATGATTTTCCAGCATGTCATCACTGTAAGACTCCATTCTGTCCTCCTGTAGATAATCTAATGTACAGCATCTGTAGTTTTTCAGACTGATTACACTGCAGAAGTAGTTTAGGTGGTTGAACAGGATATGCATCATAGGTCTGTATAGAATGCCAAAGTATATTTGGGAGCAAGGGTTGCTCAGACAAAAGACCTTTATTCTTTGTCTTCAGCACATAAAGACTTCAGTACTCAGATAGGAGTTTATCCATCTTTTATACTTTTGCTCCTTTTCTCTTATTATAGGGACTCATTTAGGGACCGGTTTTGCTATTGACTGCAATATGAGCAGGATAAGGCATTTGGCAGTGATACTGATGTCTGTGAATTGATCACCTTAACATACTAAATGTTTTCACACAAAATGGGAGTCAGCAGAAGACACCCCAAAGACTAGAACCTAGCAGTTTTTAAATCCGTTGCTTAATATTTTGGGGATCATTTTAATCTTTTTACCCACTTTCATTTGATCTCCACATTAACATATATCTTCCAGAAATTGACAGTTTAAAACCATCTAAAAATGAATCTGTTGTACAGATTAAAGATAAACTTACTTCTCTATTAGGATGCGACTGTTTAAGAGCAAATGAAGGTTCAAAGAAAAAGGAACAGAACTGATATGCCCATCCTTACTGCAGACCAAAGATATATCAAAAATATGTACATAAAATGCCTTTGGAACTATTAAACCCTATTGTTTCTTGAAGAAGTCACTCTCTGAAATGCCATGTATTATTTGAATTTAATTAATGCCAGAAACCCTCATTTAAACTTCAAATAAAACTATGCAAACAAATTGGATGTATATATTGCCTTGATGAGGCTCATAGCCTCTTGGCTCCCTTTGTGCTGACTACACTGAAAAACAAAAACAAACCATATACAAAATACATATGAAATGGCATTGATCTTTCATTTGTTCTTTGTTGCATCCCATCCTCAATCAGCAGCCTCTATGTTGTCCATTTAAAATATACTTTTTCAGGGCACAGATCTTGTCTTCAAATTTGTCTGTAAAACACACTAGGTGCTACATAAATAACATATTATAACATTAATATAGCTCCTAGTGGGTTTCATAGGTGGGCAACAGAAAGGAAGATGAAGATTCTTTGGTATTTTTTTCTCTTTCAGTTTAAATTCCTTGCAAGCAGTTTCTGTAGTTTCTCCTATATATTATGCCGAAAAGAGTCTCTCCTATGTGTTATGCTGAAAAGAGCAGAAGTATCTTTCTTATTCTACTCTCATTCAGTGTCAAAGATGCCTTCAAACCACAACCTATGTACATTGCACTGGGATTCACAAGCGACTCCTGTATCCAAAAGACTTCATCTCTCAAAGCTTAGATATAATGCACCAAGACTAAATGAGCTACAAAAGTCACTAAGGCCTGGTCCACACTAACCCCTCACTTCGGACTAAGGTACGCAAACCATATACAAAATACAAACAAACGTTACGTTATTAACGTAGCTGAATTCGAAGTACCTTAGTCCGAACTTACCGCGGGTCCAGACGCGGCAGGCAGGCTCCCCTGTCGATGCCGCGTACTCCTCTCACTGAGCTGGAGTACCGGCGTCGACGGCAAGCACTTCCGGGATCGATCCCAGAAGATCGATCGCTTACATCTGGACCAGGAAGTAAGTATAGATGTACCCTAACTCTAATTAGGATGACAGGTGAAAAATTCTAAGGGAGGAGGACAGATGAGGTGAAACAAAAGGTCAGTGAGATGGAGAATGTAGTATCCTGGCATGACAAAATTCTTCTTACTAATAAACAAATGGCTTTTCGGTATAGTCAACAATACTGAACATAAATCCAGGTCAAGTATCTCAAGATCATCAGCACCCCAGAGAAGACAGAAAGTTGAGTGAATCAGCAGCGTTTATACAGTAAGTGACTTTTGGATTTAATGGGTGTTGAGAGAACCAAAGTTTACACTTTTATTTTTACTGCCAGAACGTTTTAGTGAATAAATAGTCCTGTGGCAGTAGTGACTCTTCTCTCCATTTTAGTTTCACATTGGAAACCTGGCTTTAAATATGCCAAACATGCTTCTTTGGTTTCTCTTGTGCATTTTCTCTATATGGATCATAAATACATGCTGCTCATTATCCATATTTGAGGTTATTTACCCAACAAGGTAAGTCTGTGCACTTAGTCTAAATACACTATAAAACATAATCAACAGGGTTTTCTTAGATAGCCTTCAGAAGAAGCACTGGCATGCAGAAGTACTTGAGTGACTGTAGAAAGCTTTGAGGAAATTTGTGAGTAGAGAGACCTGGATATGCAAGCCTGGTGGCTGAGCTTTGTGACTTTGTCCTCACCCACAACCACTTCAGATTTGGGGACAACTTATACCTTCAAGTCAGTGGCACTGCTATGGGTACCCGCATGGCCCCACAGTATGCCAACATTTTTATGGCTGACTTAGAACAACGCTTCCTCAGCTCTCGTCCCCTAGTGCCCCTCCTCTACTTGCGCTACATTGATGACATCTTCATCATATGGACCCACGGAAAGGAGGCCCTTGAAGAATTCCACCTGGACTTCAACAATTTCCACCCCACCATCAACCTCAGCCTGGACCAGTCCACACAAGAGATCCACTTCCTGGACACTACAGTACAAATAAGTGATGGTCACATAAACACCACCCTATACCGGAAACCTACTGACCGCTATACATACCTACATGCCTCCAGCTTCCATCCAAGACACATCATACGATCCATTGTCTACAGCCAAGCCCTAAGATACAACCGAATTTGCTCCAACCCCTCAGACAGAGACAAACACCTACAAGATCTTTATCAAGCATTCGTAAAACTACAATACCCACCTGGGGAAGTGAGGAAACAGATTGACAGAGCAAGATGGGTACCCAGAAATCACCTACTACAGGACAGGCCCAAAAAGGACAATAACAGAACACCACTGGCCATCACATACAGCCCCCAGCTAAAACCTCTCCAGCGCATTATCCACGACCTACAACCTATCCTGGAAAATGATCCCTCACTCTCACAGACCTTGGGAGGCAGGCCAGTCCTTGCTTACAGACAACCCCCCAACCTGAAGCAAATACTCACCAGCAACTACACACCACACCACAGAAACACCAACCCAGGAATCTATCCCTGTAGCAAACCTCGTTGCCTACTCTGTCCCCATATCTACTCTGGCAACAGCATCAGAGGACCCAACCACATCAGCCACACCATCAGGGGCTCATTCACCTGCACATCCACTAATGTCATATATGCCATCATGTGCCAGCAATGCCCCTCTGCCATGTACATTGGCCAAACCGGACAGTCCCTCCGCAAAAGAATAAATGGACACAAATCGGACATCAGGAATGGTAACATACACAAGCCAGTAAGTGAACACTTCAATCTCCCTGGTCATTCTATCACAGATTTAAAAGTCACTGTCATTGAACAAAAAAACTTCAGGAACAGACTTCAAAGAGAAACAGCAGAACTAAAATTCATTTGCAAATTCAACACCATTAATCTGGGCTTGAATAGGGATTAGGAGTGGCTGGCTCACTACAGAAGCAGCTTTTCCTCTCCTGGAATTGACACCTCCTCATCTATTATTGGGAGTGGACTACATCCACCCTGATTGAATTGGCCTTGTCAACACTGATTCTCCACTTGTGAAGTAACTCCCTGCTCTCCATGTGTCAGTATATAATGCCTGCATCTGTAGCTTTCACTCTATGCATCCGAAGAAGTGAGGTTTTTACTCACGAAAGCTTATGCCCAAATAAATCTGTTAGTCTTTAAGGTGCCACCAGACTCTTTGTTGTTTTTCTGGATATGCATTTATTGCACACACAACTGGTTATATATCTTATTACCTATTTGGCAATGAAATAATAGACTAAAATATTCAGTGACAATGGCCTATTAGATTATCTAGTTCAATGAGATATTTTTCCTATTGTAAAATTATTTGTGATTTCGCTGAGGAGTACTACACAAAAGCTGAATAATATATGTTACAACCTGCCCCCGGTCCCACCCCGGATGAACTCTGAGTCTGTTGGGAGTGGACTCAGTCAGTAGAGCCCACATGCTTCTAGGCCCCCTGGATCTGGGTAGTGGTTGATCACTGTTCCTAGCTTTGGGTCTCCCAGGCACATTGCCAGATACAGACATCATGTCTGACCTTCTTCTTGGACAGTTGGACCAAAACCAGTGCCTCAGTCGTCCCAAGTTTCTCAGGTATGCTTCCTGGGAGTTCCACCTTGCTGAGGGCACTCTGAGCTTCTTAATTTACCCCTTTGGGGCAATGTGCCAGGCAAACAAAGAATACAGGCTTAACAAGGGAATTTTTAACCACAGGCCCTTTACTCTTTAACAGCACTAGAACAATACAGATCTTTGAAAAATAAAAGACAGTCCTGAATGGACATCCCTTCAAGACTCTTTAGCTGGGTCTTCTTGCATGTGGGGATGCTTGCCCTTCTTTTGCAGAGTCCCCCCCCCAAATACAGTCTCTGACCCTCTTTTCCCCTGTATCCAGACTGAAAAATTCCAGTCCCTTCCCCCCAGTCCAACTTCCATATAGAGATGGGTCGGTCAGAGATTGAGAGACATTTGTTTATGGCCATGGACTATTCTATACCAGCTTTTCAGACACGTGTTTCAATTATGTGTCAAGTCCCACTATAAAATGTATTGCAACCTCCATTGTGATGTAGAACATATAGCAGGAAGGTTACAATACAAAGTGGAGCCCTTGAAAAGAAACGGTATTCAGAAAACAAAATGGAGTTCACAATTTGACACTGACATACCCTCAATAGGTCACAGTATATAATACAAATGGATCAACAGTCTAATAAAAAAGTAGTTAATTCACAATATAATTCACTGAAAGACTAATGAAAAGTCTGCTCTTATTTCTAGATTATTAACCTCTACCAATTTTAACAGCAGCCACCATTATTTTAAAAGACAGAGAATAACCTAGTTGAATATGGAACGTGCTAAAGGACAGTGGCACTCCACTCACAGTCTGAGTCGTCAAGAACCTGGTGACTTATTACTATTGTACTCTATGCCTCAGTCATTGACACACTGGTCCACAAGCAGCCCCTCCCTTCCCGTCTCCAAAACTCCTGATCTCCTTGGTTTTGTGACACTCTGCACCACATGCAATACAGAAACTCAAGTGCCAATACCAGAAAACAAAGGTTGAAACAGACAGATTGAAACTCAAAGAATTTCCCCAAGGCTACGTTAAGGCTGTATTATAGGCAAAGAGAAGCTTCCTCTGAGCCTCCACAGAAGAAGCTAAATCCCACCCGAAGGAGTTATCCCATGGTGGTAAACTGCTTCATTAACCATGATTGCCCAGTTCATAGCAGATCGCAGTCTATGAGTATCTACCATCCTATTTAACTGCAAAGGCTTCTAAAATGTCATGGACCTGTTCCACTTATACTTGCCAACAAACTATCCAGCCTGCATCCCTAGAATTAAGTACATTTAATTCCCAAGAAATACTGGACACCATGAAGAATATTCAATCCAAGATCTGTGAATCTGACTGCTGCGTTTCCTGGCAGATGAAAGAGTCATGAACAACTAGTGCCACTCATTACTAAAATAACCAATGCCTTATTCATTGAAGGAATATTTCCTTCCTCCTTCAAAGACATAATAATTTAAATAGCACTGAAGAAACCTACCTTGGATATATTAGTTCTAGCCAAATACCACCCAATATCAAACCTTCAGTACCCGAGCAAGCTTACAGATAGCCTAGTCAGTGGCCAACTACAGTCACATCAAACCAAAACAAATACGCTAGACTCAGTTCAATCTCTGTCGTCTCTCAGCTGGACTGCAACAAAGCAATATACCTGGGCACTAATTCATCAAATCTTAGAAAACTCCAACTAGTGCGGAACATGCCTCCTCAGCAATACAGACCATTGTGAGCTCACCAAATCTGTCCTTCTCTCTCTAGACTGGCTTCAAGGTCTTGGTCCTTATCTTCAAGGTACTCAATGGCCTAAAAGATCACCTGAAGTTCTCAGATGAGAACAGTAGTAACAACTTCATTTCTTAGGCACAGTGGAACTTTCTATCATAAGAGTAAAGCTTGTCTGTGCAGGAGACAACTGGGAGCCAGTCCCAGATTGTAGAATAAGCTGCCACAGGAAACCATCACAAACCTCACCATATTCTACCTAAATTGAAAGTGCACTTCTTCATCCTTTCTTTCTCTAATATGAACATATAGCAGTGTATAGGAATTAAGAATAAAACCTATACAAACAAAACACCACACAGCCCATACAATTTTCCCTCTGGGGAAAGGATAACAGAAAGAATGAACCACATGTGTCAGATGTTAGTCTAATTGTTTAAAGTATTACAGGAAGGAGCTCAGATACTACAGGGATGATGGCATTATAAGAATCTCTATACAGCAGAATAGAGATAAGATAGGCTGTTACTTAGATTGTAAACTCTTTAGGATGGGGGAGTCTTTTTGTTCTGTGTTTGTACAGCACCTAGCACAATGGGATCCTGGTCTATGACTAGGGTTTCTAGGTGCTATGGTAATAATAATAATAATAATAGTTCACAGTGTAATCACTGAAGAGGAAGAAAGCTCTTTTGGTCTTCCCTGGGTAAATGATGATTTGGGTAGGATGTTGAAAAGTGTCTAAATGTTTTAGGAGCACAGTCCCATTTACTTTCAGTGTGGTCAACCTTCAAAGAGCTCCTATATATTACACAGAAACAGGTTAATTCTTACAATATATCGGATTATTACTCATACACACAAAGCATGACATGTGAAATCACATCATCTTATTATTGAGCCAAGAAATTATTGTCACATCCAGACATGATCATCATTGTAAGGCTGAGTCAGTTAGCTATATAGGTTCACTTTATAACTTCTAGAATTGATAGAATATTATGTCATTACATTAATGCAGCACATGCTTCTGCATAAGTAAAGCACAAGGGCAACTTATATGGTGAATGACATGCTTTGAAATAATCTCTACATTCACGTTCTGATCAACAAGCCTCTTTCCTGAAAGCTGTATGATGTGATTTCCCCTTCTTCTCCCCGTAATGAATATAACTCCTGAGTGTTTGACCTCTTCAAGCTGGTTCCACAAGTCTTGGTGTTTACATTTATTTACAATTGAACCTCTTCAAGGACTGTAAAGGATAAACAGTTGTAATCTTATGAGTTAGTTTGAACTTTGGCTTGCTTTAGACGTATTTCTCTTGTTAATTTAAATCCTAGAAACATTATATCAATTAGTATAGATCAATTACAGCTGCATTGCATTAATATATAGGCAATAAAATATTTCTCAGTAGCAGATATCAGTTGTCTCATTTGTCTCACTGGAAGGGCACTTGCCCACACTAACAAGATCACTTAAGATAATAGGGCCAAACTTGCAAGTTAAGGAAGTACCTGGATCCTGGGGGGAACTCTCTCTGGGACAGGTTGAAAAATTAGTGTGAAGTTTACATCTTATGTTCCAGAGACATTTTGGGTACATCTAAACAGCAATTAAACACCCGCAACTGGCCCAGGTCAGCTGACTCGAGCACGCAGGGCTTGGGCTGTGAGGCTGTAAAATTGCTGTGTAGATGGTTGGGCTCAGGCTTGGCCCTGAAATTTGGGATTCTGTGAGGGGGCAGGGTCCCAGAGCCCAGGCTCCAGCTGTGACAGATTTCTGTTACCAATCTGCCTGAGGCATCAGGTGATCAGGCTGAGACTGCAGGATCATTAGGGGAGGAGATGAAGGAGCACACCAAGGGTCTAAGTTTTAAAGCTTTATTAATAAAATGACAGTGGTGAGTGCGGGGGCTCCCCATGTCACTCAAAGGAAGGAAGAAAGCGTTAGTGACCGTTCCCTAACCCACTTTCATACTCACGCACGCAAAACCCAAGGCTGGCCAAGCTTGGGTGTAACTTAAGAAGAAGAGGGGGAAAGGTGGACGAGAGTTCTATCCTGTGCACAGGTGGTCCAGGGTCTTCTGTTGATCTCCAAGTTACTTTAGCTCCCAGGAGGGTTTTAAGTCCTGCGGTCTCTTGGGGGCATCTCGTTCACAGACCTCTGTCCCCCATTTTCTTTGTACCAGTCCAAACTGGCCTTCTGTGGCTTCCTCAGCTTTCCCAAAACACACCGGCTTCAGGGACGTGAAAACGGTTGTTTGGGATGCAAAAACAGTTGTTTTCCCCCTTGCTGGCCTTCACTGTCTCCCTAGTTTTCGCAGCTCCTGTAGGTCTATTCAGCTGAAGCCTCCTTTCTCACTGCTGGTTGGGGTTGGAATCCAGGCCCCCTTCTGTCTTGGCAGGCAGCTGAGACTCAGTTTTGTGCTGTGGCCTTGGGCTGGAGTCAGTGTCTTATCTCTGCTGGACCTAGCTGGAGTGTCGAGTTAACCCATTCCTGTCTCCCTCTTCCTCCCCGTTCGGCCTCTCACAACCTGCAAAGGAATATTTCACTCCACACTCACACCTTTAACCCTTCCCAAAATGCCTTGCAATGCCTACAACAGCGTTAGCAACATACAATGCCGATCTGCCTCCCCACGGGACCCCTGAGGGAGGAGGCCATTGGGTTGTGACACAGACCGAGCCGAAACATCTGCACAGCAATTTTTAGCCTCACAGCTCAAGCCCCGCAAGCCTGACTCAGCTGAACAGGGCTAGCTACAACCATGCTGCAGATCTTTTATTCCAGTGGAGATGTACCCTCTGTGCACAGAACAAGCTGCTGCACATTGGCCCCCTAGGTCTCTATCATATATTTGGAAAGGGCACTGTGATGTGGTACCTAACCCACACAGGAATAGAAGGGGTTAATCATGCCCTGCCCCAGAAGGAGCAATGGCCAAGCAGGTCAGAAAGGCAGCATGAAGCACAGCCAATCAGGGAGGAGTTGCAGGAAGCAACCAATTCAGGCCTTGCAGGCTCAGATAAAAGGGAGCTGACGGTAGAGGTTGAGTAGGGGCAGTTGCTGCTGGGAGCCCAGTGGGTAAGGACTGCGCCATTAGAAGGCTGAGAGAACTAAGCACCTTGAACAGAGCAGCTGCTAGCAGGGATCAGGGGAGTGAGAGGGAGCTCCTGGCTGGCAGCTCAGACTGAGCAGCTGAGTACTTTGAGGTAAGGGTGAAGAAGGTGCTAGGGCCATGAGGAAGTGGCCCAGAGAAATATAGCAGCATTGAAGGAGATTACAGAGGAGCAGCAGGAGGCTGCTATTTAAAGGGTCCCGGGCTGGTGGGGCCTGGAGTGGTGGGTGGGCCTGGGTCCCCCCACTTGCCACTGGGGAAGTGTCTGGACTGTTGGACAGAGATTACCTCCACACACACACCCCTCCCCCGAAGACACAGATAATGACCTAGCCAGAGGGCTGAGTTGCAAAGAGGATACTGTGGTTCCGGAAGCTGAGAGAGGAGCCGTAGGCAGGAGTAAAGACAGAGTGCTAGTTTCCAGACCATGGACGTGGGCATAGCAATATCTAAGAGGAAATCTCAATCCATGGTTCTCCTGATTCTTTCATAAATATACACAATCTGTTGTATTCACTTTTCGTTTTTCATCGAGGGCTTGGAATCTGCCCCACCATTCTCAGCTGCCAAAGGATTTTGAGTCTTTTGTAGGAAGGAATCAGAGACTACATTATGTTTTGGGCTGTGTTGCGAGAGGCCCAACCAAAGGGCATGTCTGGAGCCCAGGCTTGACCCAGCCCAGCAGAGTAATTTTCTTTGAAAATGTAATTTGCTTACCTAGAAGTGTAGCTGTTCACACTCAGGTCTCCGCCTCATTTTTCAAAGTACTGCTCTAGCTCTACAACGCTGTGTTCATGGATTTTCACCTCATTAAATTGCTTGTACCTCTAAATCCCTGCTCAGACGATGGAATATAGACACAAGCAACATACCAACTGTAAACACATAATGTGTTGAATATCTAGGTCTATACCTCTATATTATTTCTGTATCTGAACGTACAGCCCTACAGGGATAATGAGTGGTGGGCAACTTATACATTGTCTGATCTTATGTGTCCTGTGAGATTTCAGCAGTTTTTAAATATTTTTCTAAATTTTATTTGTCTCTTCTATGCTTTCTTTCCTTACCCAAAGTTTTTGATTACTGAAGCTACTGCCCTGT
The DNA here is from genome assembly GCF_013100865.1 of Trachemys scripta elegans. NCBI lineage: Eukaryota > Metazoa > Chordata > Testudines > Emydidae > Trachemys > Trachemys scripta. Next base: position 156,109,196 of record NC_048300.1, on the reverse strand, counting down.
TATTTGCTAATGCATTTGATGTTATCTTGAAAATCCATTTTGGGTATTTTTCACTCCATGCATCTGATGAAGTGGGTTTTAGCCCATGAAAGCTTATGCTCAAATAAATTTGTTAGTCGCTAAGGTGCCATAAGGACTCCTTGTTGTTTTTGCTGATACAGACTAACACAGCTACCCCTCTGAAACCTTTTTGAGTATGAAAATCATGAAGAAGTTATGTAATTCTGTGCTTGTATCAGGCATCCTAAAATATAGTAAGCATAATAGAGAAGACACTTGGTTAACAAAGATATCCACAATTTTTTCATTCTCATTTTAGAAGGACAAATAAGTCAGTATAATACAAGAAGAAAAGAAAAATTCCTGTAGCAACGCTTTCAATCTAACATTAAGTTTAACCAGAACTTTTAGTAAATCAAGACCATTCACCAAAAAACAAAATAATTATATGTCAGAATGCATCACTTTGAAGAGAAGGAAAATACTTGAGCAAGAATTAAAGCTATGCTCCTGCCAAAGATAATTTTCGGGTTTCTAACTACACCCACTTAACATCTAATTGATTTAATATAAAGCATTCATCCACTCTCACAGTGGTAACAAGGACACATTGTGTGAAAGAACATCATGTTACCAAATACACACATCAAGACCTTCCCCCGCTAGAGGAAGGAGTTAAGGAACATGTCAACAAAGTAGGGAAGTTATTACACACAATGACTCATTTTAGTCCTTGTTAGTTACTTTTATTCCACAGAATTTACGTTAAGCAGTTACTGGGATAGTGTTAAGTATTCTGGCTGTTTATCTCTGATGCCGGAATATATATGAGTTATGATCAAAAAAGAATGAATTTTGATAATTAGGAAATGGAGGCTTCAGTTCCTTAGCCACAATATTTTTTTTTCAGAACACCACAGATTAATTGCTCACCTCTGTGGCTGGGCTGAGATCTGGGAGAAACAGCAGCTTGATACCTTTAAAATCTATTTATTTCTAAGCAGTATTTTGTCTCAATCCCTCTGATCAGAAATAGTTATGATGGTACTTCCTACTTGGTAATTTTTATGAGCTTTCCTCCTAAGACTGTGGTAGGCTTTTCCAAGTAGATAGAATCTTCTTTTATATCTAGATTTAGAATTTTTATCACAACATTTTCTATTAAAACAGGGGTAAAATTTGGAGGAAAAAAACCCTATGTAACTTTGGAGCACAAGGCTATGCCTACCTATATTGCCCAACAGTTTTGAGCATGGGGGTGTACAGAGCAGTGAACATCAAAGTGCTGAACTTTAACTCCCATGTGTGGATGCTGCAGGTGCGGACCAAAAGGTTCCAAGTTCACATTAATGTAGTCTTGTTTGAAGAGGAGTACATTAACACGAACTAGGAACCTTTTAATTTGTGCCCACAGGATCCACATGCAGGAGTTACAGTCCAGCACGTTGGTACACACTGCTGTTCACACCCACATAGCCCGAAATGAAGTACATATGTCCTACGTCCCATGTTCAATACTGACTTGGGCACTTAGAAGCCTAGATTCCTTTGAAATTCAGTGAGACATAGTCTCTTAAATGCCCAAGTCACTTTTGTGCCCAGTGTGGACTCTGAGGTTGCAAATTAAAAGGTTCCTAGTTTGAATTAATGTAAACCTCTTCAAACAAGACTACATTAATATGAACTAGGAACCTTTCAGTTTGCACCTGCAATGTCCACACAGGATTTACAGCATAGCATTTTAATGTACCCCGCTATTCACACCCTCATAGTTTGAACTGCTGGGCAGTGTAGACACAGCCTTAAGCTCCTAAATTACATAGACTTTCCCCCAAAAAATTTACCTCTATTTTTATAGAAAGTTTTGTGACAAAAATTTTATATTTAGATGTACAAAGATCCTAAGTCCCATAACCAGTACTGACTCAGGGAATTAGGAGCCTATGTCTCACTGAAAGTCAACGGAATTTGGCCTTCTAAGTCCCCAAGTCACTTTTAAATTGGGATTTAGGAGCCTAAATTACTTAGGTGCTTTTGAAAATTTTACTCTAGGTCTGGATCACTTTTCCTCTGGAGAGTAGAATACTTACTTTGTGGATTTCAGTTGACTTTCTATATATTTAACTGATAGCCTAGAACTATGCTGTCCTTTATTAGTAAAGACTTTGATGATGTATTTGTTTTACATCCACAATGTAAACTGGATCTCCTGGATTAGCTCCTTCAACTCGGTCTGACATTATCTGTCTGTTTCCTACAAATGGCTCACTGTGACTGGATCCAGATCTTTAGGAATCATGTAATGACTGATTATGTTTTACTTAAATTGGGATTTGTGTTGCTTTTGTAATCCATTTTATTAATTACATTCATTGTATGAAATATATGAAAATTTAATACATTTTATGTTTAAGATCTACATTAACAAGATTTTACATAAAATGCTGTTTCTAAGGAATGATTTTAGCCACACTCCCATAGCTTACAATTTGTAAACGTGCTTTAGATAGAAAGGAAATAATTAATTTGAACTTTATTCACAAGACACACACCAATTATTTGTAATGGCAATTTAAAATCCTTGACATTTGGCCAATTCCTCCCTGGTACGACTCCATTTAATTGAATGTGAAGTGAGATGAATATAGACCACCATGTTTCTTTGAACACATATACCTATATCCAAAATAAGCCAGGTGCTGTACAGACACATAAAAAGATAAAATTGTTTGTGCCAAAGCTCTTAATTTTTTTTTAGAAAACAGAGATATATACAAAGGGTGCAGGGGGGATATATAAAACAAAAAAGCAAAATATTGCATGCTGGCTGTTTGCTCTGTTTTGTATTAAATACTAATTTATGGTTTTATGACAAGTATGAGGGATGGTTGGGGGTGTGTGTGTTGGACTGCGAGATTTGTGTTGATTTGTGTGGGTGTGAATAAGACATGTATGCTGTGGTGAGGATTATTGTATATTTGGGGTTACTGTGTGTGCTGGTTGTCTTGATTTGTGTGTGGGTTGTTCTTGGGGAGTTTGTATTTAATTATATGTATTGAATCAACCTTTGAAGAACTGTGGCAGCTGGGCCAAGTAATCTGCCATCTGTGCATATGCCCTCATATCACTGAGTCATTAGGTCCAATGAAATTTTTGCACGCAAATAAGCTGTAGATTGAAGGTGGTGATTGGTTTCATTACCTCTGATATTACCATAATCTAAGACAATTGGCATAGTTAGATACATATTTTACTGTTTTATTGTGTATGTACATATAAATATATTGTGTGCATGCGCGCGCGCACACACACACAGACAAACACACTTGATCCCTTATTGACCCTCTCGCAAACCTTTTCCAGTTGGCTAATTTCTTATAGGCACCACAATAGAAATGATTCAAGAGGAATCTGAATGGGGAACTAGTAGTGGTTTTACAGACCAATTCTGGAAAGGTGTTACTTGTGCAGAAGGTGGCATAGAAGAAAGTGCAAAAGACTGTTGAGCAGAAATAGACTAACTGTGAAATGGTTGCGGTCTGTAATCCTCCCTCCCCAGGATTGGTAGATTGAGATGCAGCATCAGGTTTTCAGACACACTTTGTTTTAATTATTTTTTCCACATAAATAATCTGAGGCTGTGATTTTGGGGGTTTAACCTGCATTGAAGCCTGGGCCCTTTAGTCTCCCATACTTTGTCTAGACCACACAATAATAATTTCAGTTGGGCATCCTTTTGCCTTACATTAGGACTTCTGATTTCAAAGAACCTAGATACATTTGAACTATATACAGGATGTAAATTATTGGGTTACTATCATTATTATCTTCCTAAAGTCTAGTTTTCTGATAAACTACCAGTGGCTGTCTTCTAATCAGATAGGCAGACTCTGCCATATTACAGCTGTATTGTTATGTGATTAGTTGTATGTAATCTTATTACATGTACTCAGAAATACTGTTTTTCAGACTACCATATTAATATTCCATTTTAGAGTCTTTATTTTCCAGTTTTCTCTAGTCACCATACTAAATCAAAACAACATTATAAACTTTTATAGACACTTAAAACTTTGCAAATATATTGGGGTCTGCAAATAATTTTAACCACCTACATATGCAATTAACAAAAATGCATCATTTTGAGAATGTTTTATATTGAGTATATATTATTATCATACATGTGGGCAGCAGATTTGACCAGATGTTAATTAATATCAACACATTGTAACACAATTGGTACAAAAGAGAAGATGACTTTGATTTCTAAATATTTTCCTTTTCTTTAAATCCATCATTCTCCCATCACAGCCCCAGTCCTACATTATCTAGCATTTGAGTGGGCAGCTGCACCCTCATGGAGTCCCAGTGAAGTCAATGGGGCTTTATGTATGTGTAGCAATCCAACTGTGCCCACACAGCACAGGACTGGGCTCTAACAATTTATTTTCAATATATGCAGTTGACTTATATGATCTAAAATATATTTGTCTCTTTTACAGAGACATAAGCTTCAGAAGTATAATACCCTATTCTTATAGGTGTTCAGTGATGTTTCCAAAAATACAAGGAAGAAAACTAGGCAGAGCCACATTAAACTGAAGACCATAAGGAACAAATTAAATAAAAGTTTAAAAGAATTTTTTTTTTAGAAAAAACGCAGTCATCCATTAAATAAGTTTCTTAATTACTTATAACGCTATCACAATTCTGATTTATAAATGTCGACATAAGTGAACAAATGTATATATTTACCAAAAATAATGGTCCCATAGTTGATCTCTAAGAAAAATGTCTTCAGTATACCTCTTTCTCCCACCCCCTGTACAGCAAGCAGGAGGCTCTGAAGTAGAAGAGGATGTATTCATTCAGAATTAAAGTGGCTTTAATTCAGTTTAGTTTAATTCACTTCCAAAGTAAATTAAGATAAACCAAATTAAATCCACTTTAAGTATGAATTACAGTATCTACACAGAGACTTAATGCAGTTTAATTACTCCACTTCAAATTCACACCTTTAGTAAATTCAGGTTAATTTTACTGGATGTCCCTGTGTAGGCAAGTCCTAAAACACAAGGATCAGAGACTAGAGAGTTTAAAGGAGTGATAATTTGATATGGAACCTTCCACTTCAAGGCAGCTGTGTTCTCAGTCGCCTATGGTTAAATCATTAACATTTGACAGTCATTTGGTGAGAATTAGCTGATTTCCTAATGGACAAATGTTCTCATCACAGACCCTTATTGGCCATTCTAGAAGAGTTCAAGGACTGAATGAATGCAAAGATTAAAGATTGCCACTGAAGAACATTATTGGGAAAATAGGTCCAATGCTATGACTGATGAATGTCCTCACCTCTTATTTATTTCAGCATTCAGTACTTTGCGGGATTGGGCCCAGACATTAGTAATAATGAAATGAAATTATTTTTGCTGTACCTCTTCTGGGGGATATAGAGAAAACTGTTTTCCAGGGAGGTCAGTATGGCACTATTCATCTGACTACATTCACTTACAAAAGTAACAGAATTATCATCAAAATGTTATGTATTTTAAATATTAGCCATGTCTCAGCAATAGCAGCCAAAGTGATGGTAGAATCTACTGAAATACTGGACAACCATCTTCTCATCAGGTGAAAGAAATTCTGTGTGGAGGAATTTTTCCTCTTCAATCTTCCTCTTTATTGCCTCAGAGCCATTACCCTGAATCTTCCTCTTTTACTGATTACTCATGTCGCTAAGAGGCCTTCAGGTCAAATCTGAGGTGCTAAGTTTTATAACAAGATCAATTTTCACAACATTTTTACTGCAATTCTAAAAGATACACTAAATCTGCAGCCCTTGTAAAATATAACAGCTCAGATTATTTTAGAAATGAATATACTTGAGAACCATATGAAACTAGTTATCTGGCATTGGGTTTATAACATTTCCCGGAATAACACAAATACTTTAACACAAGCAACAAAGATTGATAGAACTATGGAAGTTAAAGCTTAAAAAGACCCACCACATCATCCAATCCTTCTCCCTGCAAACGCAGAATTGTTCTCTCCTGAACATTTTTCTAGTGGTTTGCAGTCTAGTTTTAAAAGCCCCAAGTGATGGGACTTCTACCATTCTCTTTCAAAGTTATCATTATATTTATCCTAAATTCTCAGTCTGAATTTCATCCCATTACTCCTGTCTAAAATATGCAATACTAGTGCTACTTTATACAATTGAGTAAAATTAGATAGTACCAGCAAAAGTAGGTAGCTTTCTAAAGTGTTGGTAACATGGGATATATGCAAAATATTAGGAGCTGAGCTCATTAATCATTTAGCAAGATTCTCACCCTTCATAGGGCCTCTGTCAACTACCATTGAATGGTTCCGTTTGAAAAACAGATTTTTTTTGTATCCACCTGCAGCTATGCTCAGTTTAACAGTGTGCTGAATCACAGGCCTACGTTTCAATTAAAAAGGCAGGTGGGGCTTGAAATTAAAATAATCTGTTTCAAACCATCAAGCCTAATCACAGGGGAATGGCAGGGCAGCTTAACCATTTAAGTTTAAAGAACAGCAAGAACTCTTAACTCCCTCCGTACCTGAGCATATGGGACATGCATAATCAAGGTTATCTAACCTAGTTTAATCAAGCAGTTGTTCTTTCTCTCTATTTGTAAAGGACCAAGCACTTTCAGTATCCTCAGAAAATGACAACATGCATCAATATCATTGGTACAAGGATGATACACAGAAAATATAAATAACTGCCAAAAAGCTGAAAAGGAGAGCCAATAATGTTGTCTTGATGAACCCTTTTATTCCTTTAAAAACATTTTGTCTCCAACACTTTACATTTCTACTTTTTTCCATACAGAGACAGACACTATAACCCTGAACCTGCAAGCATACCCCCGTGCCCATATAATACCTCATTAACTTCAGTGGGGCTCCAGCAGGCATAAGGGTCTTCCCAAATGGATTAGCTGGCAGGATCAGAGCATACATATGACATAGATAAGACAGACAGGTATGTATACATCTATGTCAATATATATGGATGTATTCTGAAATCTTGACCCATGTAAGCATTGTTATGTATGTGTGTGTTTGGGGGAGAGGTGGTGTGTGTGGGTGAAAATTCAGACAATATTAGATTTTTCAGCTTGTTTTGTACGCCAGAAATTTTTTTAGCATACTGTAAGCACAGAGAATGGGATTTCTGCACCCATAGTAGTAACATACTATACCCATCTTTCTAAGTGCAAGGTTATCTTTTAAATGCAACTGAAACCCACAGCTGCAAATGAATTACATACACTCAGGGAGAAAAGTGACTACAGAAAAAATGCTATACTCATCAGGCCTTTTATTGGACCAAATATTCTTTCCTCTCTTTTGATTAGCCTGAGTGATCATTACGTTCATTTTTAGAGGCAATGGGCTAAAAGGCCTGTCAGCACTTTCTTTCATCAAACAATGAAGTAAATGTGCATTCTGTAACACCTTTGCCTTCAATATATACTGGTAATTGGTTAAAATGGGGTTTGTTCCATAAGAAGCTTTTCCAAAGTTGCTAGATGACAACAAATCATGAACAAAACTCAGTGCCAAAGATATATGATCCATAAATGATAAAGACTGTAAAAGGAAACAACCTTCTATGTTTAAAACATCCACTTCTTCTTACATAGTCCATATGTAACAACAGTCCATAAATGCTCTAATTCAATAGGTTTCCTGAACTATAATTTATGTTGTATTAGTGTAGTGTTAATCTGCAGTAAATATTATTCATAAGTAAACATAACACAGAGCAGTAAGACCCCATTAACTATATGTGTAAGGAAGAACTGTGTGTGCTTATATAATCAGCAATGTGGTTGTATTATATACTAGAACCTCCCTTAAACTGCAATTTAATGAACTGCAAACCTGCCCCTGAACATGGACATTTGGTTTGCAGTTCACTGAAGCACACACTAGCAAGATTCTGTTGATGTGGTGGTATCAGGATTGGGGTGGGTGATGTCAAGCTTTAATGATGGGCCTAGTCACTTCTCTGGCTCTCTATAATGACCTGGGGTTGCCTAACTGTCTGATGATGCTGGTACTCACTAATCTGTGAGCATCCATAGTCTGCAAGCATCAGCAATCTACACTGGGTTTCCTTCATTATTGCAGATTAATGAGGTTCTACTGTGTGTGTCTGTGTCCTTTTTGGTCTCATTAACCTGGATAACCCTTAAGTTCTTATAGTCCAAAATTATGTTAACATTTTTTAGTGCCTCTGCATGATCTAGAACCAGATGAAAAATTTCAAAATGTTGTAAGAAACACTATTTGTGTGATTTTTTCATCCCTACTGAAATCACGTACAAATGGAACTTTCCAAAGAAAGCCTGTTCACAATAGCCTTACAATTTTATTTCTTGAATAAAGTTCAGATAAAGTTTGAAATGAACATCCTCATTTCTGGACCATCGAAGCTTTTGCAAGTAACCCTATCATAAAAAGCAGAAAACTGGCTTGAGACAAAGTCGTGATAGTGTTTTGCCAATTAGTGCCAAAAAAACAGACTATTTACTATCTGGCAAATTGCTAAGTGATCGGTTGTTTGACAACTAATGGACACTGGAAAACTATTTTTTTTCATAACACTCTTATTAGCTAGTTGGATTGCGTTTGGTCAACAAATGGTATATTATGTTATATAGATGTATAGTATGTGTGTTTTTATACAGGACTAAGTGAAGGCCAAATATTCTATTCAGAGCTGCCCTTCATATAGAGCTATATACAAGAATATGAATATTTATTAGGCTGTTGCTGTATTAGCATTATTAGCCCTATAAGGCTGTATCAGCATTTTCTTTTAAATTATGTCTGGCAGGGGAAAAAATGAAATCCTTGAGCTAGAAATTTGGCATCTAATGTCTCAGTCAGGAAGGGTATTCATTTTGAAAAACATGGGTGGAAATAGTTAGGATTTCACTTTTAAAAATATTTTTGAGTTCTTGTGGCAGGGATGTAGACATAAGACTATTATATAATTTTGTGACTGAAGTACAAATAATCATTAGTCTCAAACGAAGAAGTTCACTGAACAAGGTCTATTTTAAAAAGGATGTTAAGGCTGTGACAAATTCATGAAGGTGAAGATTCAGGTATCTGTACTCAAATTAATTGACACCTTATTCCATGAGCAGTCCCATGGACTTGTATTGTTAGTATATGGGCTTGCTTGTTAGCCTGGGACAGAATTTTGGGTTTGACTTTTGATACTCTATTATCCTTATTATGTGTGAACAAAGATCAAAGACACAGTGTATTACATCTGCCCACAAGCAGGTGGGGTGAAATGAGATAAGGAATAGAGCTAAAATGTTACTGGGTATGGTGGGAGTATACCCAGTAACACTTTAGCTGGAAGGCTGCCTGACTCCTCTCTCAAACGCAGGTCAAGCAACCAGTTAGGAGGGGCAAGGGGAGATGGAGAGGAAGGTATATGGAACACGAAAAGCCAAAGAAAACTCTGGCCTTGGCCAGAACACAACATCACTCCTTACCCCTCCCCACAAAAGAGGTGGTACCAAGACCCCAGACTGATGATCCTCCAAAACAAAATATGACCATAAGTTGTAAGTAACCAGGGACATTCATTGTAGGTATACTTGGGCGCACTAAGAAGGAGGGGGGTATAGAGAATGGGAACACTGGGAAAAGGCTCTGTGGTGTCAGAGCTATGGCTTGCTTGAAATTAACCCCAATAAACATTGCATAGCCGGCACTTTGGACTTCTGGTCTTCTACTTTCTGTCTGCATGAGAAGAACCACAGGAGGGGCAAAGGGAAAGCTCCTAACAGGCATTATTCTGTGTGGTAAGGAATTTGGAATCTCAACCCAAACCAGGACATTACACAGTTAAGTATGAAACCTCTAATACTGCAGGTACTTAGACATTGATGGCTCACTGCTGTACATTTCCTTTTTTTCTTAATTCTATTTTTATGTTTGTTTGTTTGTTTGAAATAAATCTATCTGTTACATCTGTTAGCCAAATTCTTCTTTCAGTGACACTGGTGTGAGTATAACTAACAAAAGAATTTAGCTTGATCTCTTTACCTCCATGAAACTATCATTCATAATGTTCTTCTAAAGTCCAACATATAGTCTTCCCGATAATATAATCATCACACTATTTATTGCTATTACAGTAAAAATACAATTTGATTTTTTAAGTCACAGCAGATATTAGTCGAACATAGCTTAGCTCTGTAAGTGCTTTGGGCATAATAGCTAATCAATCATATTTAATCAATATGGTAGTCAGTCATGCAGATTCCCTTGTCTAAAATTTCAGTTTATTCAGGTAATCTTTGGTCTCAGTAAATTTTTCATCATTTTTAACAGCCAGAATGGACACAGAAACAAATGGACTATGAAAATGATAGTCTACAATTTGTAAAATTAATTCATATTTGTATATCATTGTGTTCAATCTTTTTCATTCTTTTAAATGTATTTGACTTTAAAAATATTTCTCCTCAACTGATCCCACTTCCCATCAAAATCCATAGGGAATGTTGCAATTTATTTCAAAAGTAGGCAAGATCAGGCATCAATATCTCCATTTAATGCATCAGTTAAGGCACTGAGTTGGATACACATGTTTAATGAAGTAAAGGTCTTTACACTCAGTTTCTATCCACACTCTAGGTTGTGGCAAATACAATGATTTCAAAACCATAAAGGCTTTAGTTTAAATATTAAGCAAAAGCCTCCACAAGCAAAGTTTGGGAATCATAGTCACATAAGAATATTAGCTGTTCTTTTCAAATAAAGTTAAAAGGTGACAATGTGTCTCCTATTGTTAGGCTATTCATTGCTTGTGCTGCTAGTGAATAAACAGTAGTATATTTGTTCCAGTTTGTTTGAAAACTATTGAAATACATAATTAACCATTAAAGCCTAGAGTAAACAGTTGAATGTGACATTTGCTTTCTTTCATTTTAAATAGCTTGAAATGTGCATCACAGTGGAAGAACAGCATGACATTAAAAGCACAATCTATCTCATTCTCTGTGATTCTTTTTAGGGACTTTCTGAAAAGCATTGTTTTGCACTCATTCCAAAAGATAAACAAGCTATATCTTTTGTAGTTATCAAGAGATATGTTTACTTAGTTCTAAAGATAAAAGGAAAGAAAAAATATTGACACCTAGGACATGTCTGCACCAGATGAAGTTCAACTAGGTGATCATGCTAAAGAATAAATTGCTTTCAACCATTTGTTGGGTGTGCGGAAAGAGCCTTACACGAGACATATTTATTGTTTGGACAAGAGAACATTTTACAGGGGAATCTGATGTGCTACCATCTGATCTTTAATTAGAGTGGAAACTTGGTAGAGTAAATTAATTTTGTGCTTTCATTTCAGCTGAAATGGTGCATTAAGGACATGATCCAACATACACTGAAGTTAGTGGAAAGATTTCCACTGGCTTCAATGGGCACTGGATCTGCTCCGACATATTGCGGATTCCTCCCTGTTTAGTCCAAGAGTGGAAATTCAAATCAAACTTGGATATATTAAGATAAATTTAAGCCATGGATTTATTTAGCTTTGAAACTGAAATTGGCCAATGCTGCTAGCTTTGGGGAGGGGCGGGGGGAGGGAGGAGTAATGAAGCAGGTCTAATCCCATTCTAGATTTCAGTCAGAAATTGATCATAGTTCTTCACAAAACAAAAGGAAGAACAACCAGCATCTGCTGAGAGAAGGACAACTAAGACCACAGCTCCTACATGGCTTCTGAGTCAGGGGAGGTAAAAGGCAGCTCCACAGCCAAATGCCTTTCACAATGTGACCTGAAGCCAACTATGAGTAACCTCCAAAAGTCTCACCTTAGTTTTTAAATATTGTAAGATTATTAATTTTACCACTATATTTCAGGCAGATGATAAAAACTGAAGTTTCAACCAAGCAATCTTAACTGTCTTAATGAAAAAATGACAGGAATACAATCCTCTCTCACAGGCTTCATCAGTAAAGGTGATGCTGAACAACTGAAGTACTCTAAGAGCTCATTTTATTTTGCCATCTCCTACAGGGTCACACTAAGAGAAATGTTGTAAGAGGTTGGGACAGAGTGCTGGACAACAGCAGCTGATTTGGCACTCTGATCACGGCAACGTAAATGAATTGCCCCATGCATACCTGAATATGGGAACTATGACAAACTGATAGATTGAAGATGGAAGACCTCTGTCAGGATAATGCTGTGTTCTATGGCAAAGTACCATAGCTAGATGACCTCTTGACACAATGATAGCAATCTGTCCTCACCTCTAGCTCCCTCCCCCCTTGGCTGTTCAGGTAGAAGACTGCCACCATATTGTCTGATGTGGCCAGGATTGTCTGACTGCAAATGTCCAGAAGAAAGGCCACACATACCTTGTGTACAACCCTGAGTTCTAGAACATTGGTTTTCAAAGCCATCTGAATTATAGACCCTAAGACTTGCTCTATGAGATTGCTTATATTGGCCACCCACCTGAAGGTGGAGGCCTCTGTGATTATGGTCCTTGAGGATGAATTGGAACTGTGTGGGTCTCTTTTTGCACACATTGCTTTGGTCCTTCCACCAGTCCAGTGACTGAAAGACTTCCAGAAGGAGACGCACCATCTTATCCAGGTGGTGTTTGCCTGTGGAGTAGACCAACGACAGACAGACCTGAAGCTGCTGTAAGTGGAGCCTTGCCTGTGGGCTGATGAACTTGCAAGCTGCCATAAGACCCAGTGTCATGAGTCAGAATCGTGCTTGCATCAGAGGGCATGGCTATCTGTCATATCCAACAATGACATCATGGCATCTCCTGTGTTCTTGTGGCTGTATAGTCTGATCTGCGAGGAGAAAGGTCATGAACAGATGTCACACAAGCTACACTGTCACTTCACCATTTGCCCATTGTCACAGGACTTTCTTATTTAATGATGCATGAATGCCTGTGTGTGCAGATTTTTAAATGCGAAGACCATTGCTCAGATGCAATTTCACACTCCCAGTTGCTGCAGTTGAAGACAAGTGGCAAAAAAGGTCGCAACAATTGGCAACTTCATTAGCTGCAGTGGATAGCCTTTGATGTCTGCTGTGCCTTGCCAAGCCGTACGCATTTCACAATATGTTGTTGCAGTGCCTTTCTTGCCCTTCAACCTAGAGGTCTCTATCACCCTGTTGGCCAAAGTACACTTAGTATGCTGGGGAAAGACATTTCCCCTCACAGTTACCTTCTAACTGGTTAGCCCACCAGTCAAAGCGGTGTCCTGAGGTGTGGCTGCTGACACAAATAAGCAGCTACTTGGAGCCAGAAGTGAGAGCTGGATGGAAAGGGAGGACCAGTGAAAGTACTACTCAAAGAGTGCAATTGTTCTGACTTGGTACTACCTCTCTTTGTAGACCCCATATGCTGCCCTTTATATCCTCACCGGAATGCACAAGAAGAAGATGGGCACATGCACTGCCCTATTAGATACTGCAGACTAGAAAATTCTCCAATATGTGCACTGGATGTTCTCTCACCAACTGTGGAATATGTATATTTACGATCACACAAAGAACTGATCCTCATTTCTCACTTGTAATCAGTATCATAGTCTTCCACCTTGACTGAAGGGGCTGTGGCTTATCTGGACTCTAAAAATGCATGAGATACTGGTAAACTGTTTTGTCACTGAATATCTTTTACCACATTTCCATCCTCTGATTTCAGAGATTTTCTAATTTCTAAATTGTATATAAACTATTTTCTCATTGATTCACCTACTGATAGTTCTATATCATGACTACTGGATGGGGAGGGAATGTTCATATTACATTTTTAATTACTGTAGTTTAAAAAAGTCAGACATTATATTTGATAATACTTTCCCTCTATTTGAATGTTTGTTGTTATGGTGATAGCTTCAGGAGGTAACATTAACAAGGATCATTTGAAAGACCTTATGTTTACGACATAATTATTTTCAATACCTTATTAAATATGTTTTATTGCCTCAGTTTTCCTGATGATTGTTTGAATTTGCATTTGTCCTCCTTGTACCCATGATACTCTTAATTTTGAATACAAATAGAGAAAACAATAAACTATAACATGAAATAACAGTAATCCAAAGCATAAAAAGTATACACAAAATTCACTATTTTTTTCCACAAAGGCACAGTCTTCTATTTTTTAAGAACTAACCTACAATAAGTATTCTCTTTTATATGCTTTTTTGAATAAATATATTGCTCTTTTCTTAGGCACCTACCTTTCTTGTGTTATTTCAAAAGCCCACTTTGAAAGTTTAGGATTTTTTAGAATTATAAAAACTAGACCAGATATGTTTTCAACTGGATTTCTTTTTTATATTTCTGGAAATCAGCACACATATTTAGAGTGCTTTATGCATGCTATAACAATCACCACACATTTTAAAAACACCTTTTGTCAAGAATTCCTAAGTGTTTTATATACGTAACATCCTATAAGGGGGTAGAAGCAGCTTAACTAGACAAGTGAATGCATGTTTCTCATAACACAAATTAAGTGCTTAGACAACACTGAATATCAGTCTTCACAACACATGAGGCCAGTCTTTTAGAAAATAGTGATGAAATAACTTTGTGTGCTTTTCCCCATCTCCATTCATTTATATTAAACTTTTGCAAAGACATACGCACATGAAAATATAAAGATAATTGGGATAACTCAGCCTATTCCTACCCATAGCTGATACTTGTAAAATTAAAAGATACCATCAAATGATTCCAGTCACTTAAATCACAGTTTTTCATGCATAGTGTATAACTACCAGTGAAGGATATGTGGTACAGAGTAGGCATTTATTGGACCTACCCAGTGTCCTCAAATATAGAGGTACCTGCAAGTTGCCAAAGCAGTTTGGCTCATATCAATGATCAAAACATATAGTTACTTACATATTCTTCATAGGCCTCATGTGCTGGAGGAGGGGGTGGTCTGTAGCCTGGAACTGCTGGAGTTCCCCTTGTTCGAGGGGTCGGAACGCCCCTCGCTATAGGAGGAACTGGGAGTGCTCCACGTGTCACTGGTGTCCCTCTAGGTGTTTGGGCACCTCGCCCAGGTGGGGGAGGAGGAATCGCACCCCCACGTCCTCTAAGAGAAACAAAGATATGTACTTGAGGTGAGGACATAATTGTTATCCAATTTTAAAAGCTCTTATTCTCTTATCACAGTTTAACATACCTCAAGTTTTTAGCAACACCTGAGAGTTACACTACTAAGAGCTTTTAGGATACATTTGAAAATGGCTCAAAAAGGAATATGTCAGTAGGTTTCATGAAAAGGTAATAGGTTGCACAGACCTAATAACTTTTGAACCTGATTCCCTTCTTGCATACTCTGGTGCAAATCAGAAGTAATTTCATTCCATAGTGCTATGCATCCGAAGAAGGGAGGTTTTTACTCACAAAAGCTTATGCTCAAATAAATCTGTTAGTCTTTAAGGTGCCACCAGACTCCTTGTTGTTTTTATTCCATAGTGGAGTTGCAGTGATGTAAAAATAGTGTGAGGGAAGAATGAGGCCTTTCACTTGCAGATCTCAAAGCACTTTACAGTGGTGGGCCATAATTATGATGCTCATTTTACTGCTGGGAAACTTGGCAAACAGAGGTTTAACCCACATTGGGTATGTCTACATTTCAATTTCATTTCAGTTAGGACTCAAGTCAGTCGACCCTGGGTTAGAGAACCCAGGGCTTGAGCATCTGCACTGGTTGCCAACCCTAGGGTTACCAATTTTCTAACCTGGGCCCAAACCCAGGGCTCCAGCGTCAACACTGCAGCATGCATACCTGAGTCCAACCAACCATATCCCCGACTTCCTAGTGTCCTCCTGAAATGTGGCTGCTTTAGGCCTGTGCTTGTGGTTGAGTGTGGGAAACCTCGACTCTCCACCAAACTTGCCTTCTCAGTCTTCTCTTCTTCAGATTAAACAAACACAATTTTTTCAAACTTCTCTCACAGGTCACTTCTCTCACAGGTCATGACTTTCAGTCCTTTTTGTTGCTCTCCTCTGGACTTTCTTTCAGTTTGTCCATGTTTCCTGAAATGTGGCACCCAGAACTGGACACAATAATTAAGTTGAGGCCTTGTCAGCATGGAGTAGAGTGAAAGATTTATGTCTCGTGTCTTGCTTATAACACTCCTAATGCATCCCAGAATGTGTTTGTAGGGTGACCAGACGTCTCGATTTTGGGGTCTTTTTCTTAAATAGGGTCCTATTACCCCCGACCCCCTGTCCCAATTTTTCATGCTTGCTGTCTGGTCACCCTCTGTGTTTGATTTTTTTGCAATGGTGTTACAATGTTGACTCATATTTAGCATGTTTAATTTAGCTGGTGATCCAGCATGACCCCCAGATCTCTTTCCGCAGTACTCCTTTCTAGGCAGTCATTTCCCATTTTGTATGTGTGTTACTGATTGCTCCATCCTAAGTGGAGCACTTTGCATTTGTCCTTATTGAATTTCATCCTTTTTACTTCAGACCATTTCTCTAGAAAGCTATTAGGTTGGTTTGACACAATTTGTTCTTGATCTTCTTATACGGTTAATTAATGCATTCAACAATGAAAAGCTCTTTGCAAATGCTAAGTATCATTATTATAATAGTTAGGACTACATTTGAAAAATAATGGGGCGGGGGTGCTCAGCACCTCTAAAAATTAGGCCATTACTATTTAGGTGTCTACAGGCCTGACCCAGCTCCAATGACGTAATAGAGTGTCTAACTCTAGACATATACATTTGAAAATTTTGTCTTTAATCCCTGTGTAACTGTAGACGAAGAATGTGTGATCCTAAAAGTCTACATCTCATGTGAGCCTGTTTTTCTACAAGTTGCTGCTGCTGATACTATAGACTCTGAATAGGAGTGACCTTTATGCAATGATTTTACATTTTCTAGTCTACTGTGCTTTGCCAAATGGCTTGAAGTCCAGCTATTTCATTTGCAACATTTTTAGAGTTATTCATTGAAAAAACTACTTTACAAAATACAAGAGACATTTGTAGGATGTAAATTAGTTAAAGGAAGTCATGGGGCATATCACTGAAGTCAACAGAACGACACTAATTCTTAGCAGTTGAGGATCTGGCCCCACATTTCAAATTTGCCATTTGTGTATTGTAGATTCTATTGCTGAAGGGATATTGCCCAAAATGTTATAATGTTTTTCATGTTTTTATTTTAATTCATTGTTTTCAATATTTTCTTCATAGTTTGAAAATGATTTAGCCATCTATGATGAATGGACTGGAATTCTGGCCAAGGAGGAATAGAGGAATAGAGAAGAACAATTACTGAACACCGTTGAAATGAGATCTTAATGGAAAAGCTGTGGGAGTATCACCTGAGATGGCTGGGCCATGTGAGATGATGAGACATGGGATATGTTGGTCAGAGTACAAAATCTGGTAATCATGGATGACGACTATGAGGAAGACCAGAAAAAAGGTGGTTTGAGACACTGAAGGAGGATATGAACAAGTTCACTGTCGGAAGACAGGATGCTGGGCTAAATGGACCATTGCCATTCTTATCTTCTTATGGCTGTGTGCTTGGAAGACAAAGAACACGAGTTGCCAACACCAACAAACAGGCAAAAAAGAAGTTTGAAACTGTTCTTACCCTTTCTGTTAGAGTCCTTTTTGATTTATCAGACATTGATTTCCCCCCCTCCATATTTTATAAAGTAAAAGCCAATATGGGTCTGCTCTATTTACTTCCTTGTTTGTGAATCAACAGAATCAATTATGGCAACACTGCCCTGAGAAATGGGGTTTGGTAGTTAACTTTTGGTTTCCTTTGTGTGACATTGCAGTAACAGTGTAAAAAGTCTTGCATAGACAGTAACTATTGTATTTCCAAAAATTTATTGACAGGCTGGTCAGCTTTTAAGCTATATTTAAAGCCTGGAAAAATACCCTCACCAGATTGCAGTAGTGGGGAAAGGAGAATTTTGCAAATTAAACCATTTAACAATATCCTTTAAAATAACTGAAAATTCATGTCCTTTTCACTGCCTCTTAGTCAAATCAAAGGAATACTATGACAAGCAAGATTGTAATATGCTGATTCCACATTTTCGGCAGGGGCAAAAATCTGCAGAAAAAATGATGGTGTTGTTTCCATATAACGCAGGACAGAGAAGGGATATTGGAACAGTCCAGGAAGAGGTCTGCTCTAATGTTACAGTATCCCAACAACAATAATATGAGCTGGAGAAGGCAGACCTTAACAAATACAACACTTTGAGAAAAAAATCAATATTATTTAGTATTTTATCACGTGTAAGATTGTGCTAAGTGCCTCACAATATAGATAATTAAATGTGATCCCTCCCCTTAATGAACTGAAGGGAGAGTAACAAACAGTATGGGGATCTTTGGAGAACAAAGGACATAGACAACGTGAATCAAATTAATGGGTTAATGAAGATTAGTCCACAACCTGGTGGATGACGGAGGTTGAAGTTTCTTTGCTTGCTTGCTTGTTTTTTAATTAAAAACAGACCTATACTAAGCTCCATCCAGAAATGAATTTATGTTGGCACAGGGTCAATCTGGGTTAAATTATTGCCTTAGATGGCTAATTTCTGGTGGGTTTAACAGTGGAAGTGGGTCTTAAGGAGCAATACAAGTTAAAGCATATAGTGAGCAAAGTCAGTGTGATACATAGATTCAGTAAAAATATGAAAATATCATAGAGAATCAGGTAATACTTAGAAGGATTGTGCAAGCCAGTGTTTAGGACACAAATTCTAACTACTCCAATTAGAACTGATACTATATTCACCTCTACCCTGACATAACGCGACCTGATATAACACGAATTCGGATATAAAGCAGTGCTCCGGGGAATGGGGGGTAGTGCTGTGCACTCCGGTGGATCAAAGCAAGTTCCATATAACACGGTTTCACCTATAACGCAGTAAGATTTTTGGGCTCCCGAGGACAGCGTTATACCGAGGTAGAGGTGTACAACAAATAACATGTTATTTGTTTTTATGGAATTAACAATGCCTATAGCACAGAATGCATTCATTTAGTCCATTAGTGAATTTGCAGTGATAATGACTCCGACCTTCCAATCCAGATAAACAGCTCACACTGCAGAGTGGCGGTGTGTGTGCATGTGTGTGTGTGTGTGCGCGCATACGCAAAGAGAGTCTTTCAGTTTCCTCAATCTGGAACAGGATGCATACTCTAGTAAGGTTACACCTGTTGTCAAGTACCCCAAGATGATTATCTGTTAGTTGGGACTCAATAGGACTTAATTTAGCTCCAGCCATGCTGCCTGTAATGGTGAAACTGACTTTGTCATTGGAGAAATCCCTTACCTCGGATGATTCTTCCACAGTCAGATACACTGGCACAGCAAGTCTCTGGCAGCATTATGGCCCTACCATCTGTGAATTGTGGGTCATAGACCACTGTACCAATGTTGAGGAGAAATATATTTTGGCTTACTGACCATGTTAATAATCAGATTATAAAGATCATATGTGTTTCAACAGGCTATGTTTTCAAAGTCTGGCTCCATAAGAAAACAAAGTACCTTGATGGAGCTGCAGGTGGTACCCGGATTCCTCTTCCACGAATGCCCCGTCCACGTGCTGAATCTTCAGAGCCATTCAAGTATGACAATTCTCTCAACTGCTCCTGACGGATTTCATCATTGTAGTCCTGAAAGATAGAAGACAGAACTGTCTGAGGTTTTGGTGTCTAGATTTGGCCTTCCTGTCAAACCATCCTAAACCCAAACTCTGTGTGGTCACATACATCTTTGCACATGCAAATCACTTTTGTTGCAGTTTTCTTGCACTACCACGTGTGCTGAAATGATAGAAATTCTATGTGCAGCAACTACTTGTCCCTGCTTTGCGTATATACATGGGGACTGTGCATGTAGCTTCTAATACTTGGGAGCATGGATGTAAATGTGTTCACAAAGTTACTTACACATTACTTATCACGGTTTATAAATCTGTCTGTTGAGAGCTACTTCATATGAAGGACAAAGTGTAAAAGGGTATTCACATACAATGGTGCTGATCTCAAATAGTGCAATGGCATAAAAATCTAGTAATATACATAATTTCTGGGGTATTTATTAATTGTTTATTTTTAAAAATCCCTGTCTTCTACTATCTATTCCAAAATACAGATGCCATTTTGACATTATTCCCTGGCAAATTAAATTGGATCAACCTGACTGGATAATTTAATCGTGCCTACCAGTGGATGTGGGAGTCTTAAATTGAACCTCCACGTCCATACATCTTTAGTTAATTTTTCTCCTGAGTAAAAACAGACTTTATGTTACTCCATATATCTTCTTAGCAGGAGAACTAAATTGAGCTCTCTTTAGAGCTCAGAAATGGCACTGCTAAGTAATAAACAGGTATCTCATGATACAAGGAAGACCCACTTAGCTGAGATCTTAGGGAACCAACTCCACAGCTTTTTCTGGATCAGTAAGCAGATCAAATGAATTTCAGTTTTTACTGATACAATATTATATTACATGTCCATCATAGACATTTTATATTTAGTCCACGGTTTTTATTTTCTCAAGCAGAATTCCTTTTTTCTCTAATCCCCTTGCTTTTGTAGATAACTCTTGTGCCTGCTGCTAAGGGTATAAAACTCTAATGCAGTTGCTGGCTTTCTGACAATACAGTGTGCAACAGCTAATTAGTATTTCAAACCAGAAAAGATTATTGAATTTCAGCCCTCCAGTTTTTCCATCCTTGAGGAAGCAACTGATCTGACGAACAACAGCATTGACTGGTATATGAGGATCAGAAAACATTGCCTGGAGTATACCACAAGTGGCACTTCTTTTTAGCAGAGTTTAAAAAAAAATCCGAGTAGTGATTTGTGTACATAATTAGTACTCCCTTCACTGACTGAGCTCCACAAGCCAGCTGATAGACACATGGAACCAGGACTCTGCTCCTACCCTGCCCTTCCCCACATTAGCCTTGCCTACCGTCCAAGGAAGGAGTAAGCTATCCTGTAGCCCCCCCTCTATTCCTGAGAGTTTGGACCCAAGATCTAGGTAGTCTGCATAGGGACAAAAGGGGGATTCTTACTTCCTTGAATGAGATTGTACCCCAGAACACAATCTAACACTAAAGTTCCAGTGAGTGGTGCTATAATAAAACATATTAGTGGAATTCTAACTTTAAAGGAAAACACCCTTTTGCTCTTATTATTAAAATCAAACCCAAATAATGATTGACAAGTCACACCAAGCCCCAACTCTTATTGCACAGTGTTCCTTCATTATGTCATTAGTAGTATTGCACCAAAGCATCCTGCTAGATCAACCTGCTGTGTAAAAATGGTAGGAAAACTACACATAGCATCCAACAGGTAACATTTACAGATATAACCAGACATCTTCCACTGCCCATTGAGTAATGTTATGCTAACCACTTGTGATGATGACAATTTATTTCAACATTAAGACATCAACCTAGAGAATTTGGTTTGCTCCTGAATTCCCAGAGAAATGCTGAGGGGTCTCAAACACAAACATAAATTAACCTTCTCCAAAATGAAAGGCAAGTTGGGATGGAAGGGATGCAAAAGACAGTGTGGAAGGGAGGCTGACACATTCTGGGATACCGCTTACAAGTATCCCTCCCTAGAGACATAGCTGTGCAGAAAGAAGCTCCTCAACTCAACTGGTATCAAAACCTGTAGCTAATGTATTTGGAAGGATATCCTGAAAGAGACTGATTTTAAAAGTTATAAATTCTACAGAGATCATTTATCATATGTGCCCTTTACAAAGCCTAATAAAAATGTAATCTTCTAAACCTGAAGTCTGAAATTTTAGACTGTGATGCTTACTTCAACTCCCTCATTAAATAGGAATTTAGCACTGAATTAATCTTTCATAAGTACTACATGAGTCTAGCTAGCAATAGAGTATCTGCTGAATATTTAATTGTAGCTGAGTTCAGTGCCTAGCATTTGAAGAAAAATTATGCTGCTGGTGCTTCAGATACACCTAATCCCAAGTGACTATACATGAGTGAACACAAGATGTTGCACGTAAAACATACCTGTTCTGAACAAAGAATAATGAGGTATTTACATACTTTATATAGCATTTTAGAAAACCCTCACCCCCACATTAAAATAGACTCCTGAGTGGTAGGTGTTTTGTCCAGTACTAGTCTTTTTTTCACTAATTATGAAACCTCATCTCTGATTCTCTAATTTAATCTATATCTTTTCCTGACAGATCCATGTTGTTTATATCCTTAAAATATTACTGATGTCCAGTCAGTCTGTGTCACTAAGAATAATAATAAGAGTACCATCTGCTTTATGCTAGAAATTATGGACATTTGCTTAAACATTAGACATCTGAATACTTAGGCTTCTACACTTGGTACCTTGATTTTCAAAGGTGCTGAAAATCCCAGTCCATTCAAAAGAACTCAGTATTTCTGTAAATCGGGCCACACATGTCTATGTATGGATTATTAGGCAAAATATATGGATTTTTGATCACTGACTTAGCAATCACTCACTCATGAAGTGTATGAACACAGTTGTCTAAAACTATCAAAATAATTTATTTTATAATCACATCACAGCTAAGGATGTGTGAACCCATTTAAATTAAATAAGAACCAACCAAAGCGTGTACCTGAAACTCAACCCAAACCTCTTTGCAGATTTTTTAGATCTTGAAACATGCACACTGAGAGATTTCCTGAACCTCTCTTTTATTCATTCTGCACCTAATAAGATACACTCACATTCACTACACAGCTAAGTTAGCTATGCATGCATGTGCAGTCCAGCCTCCCTTTCACTATAAATATTGGTAAAGCTAGACTAGCACTCAGAGCTCTTGATTCTGCAAACACCTATCTACTAGTACCTAGCAGCCAAGTCACTTGACCTCTCTTAGCCTTAGACTATATTTTAAAAAGAGAAATAATGCCTTGTACAGAGCTATTTCATCTTTAGATCTCAAAGAGCTTTACAAAAGTAAGCATCAGTAGCCTCATTTTACAGCTGACCTAAGTATGGCAGTTTTAAACAATCTGTAAGAGAAGTATCACAATCTAGTGTATTAGGTATAAGGGGAGCAAAATCACAAAGTCAGACTTAAATGTGAAGAGGCTGTCACTTCTCCACAATAAGTCAAACACCTGCAGAGCCAGGAATAGAAATCTGGGCTTACATCTCCAAAAACACAGACCCCTATTGCACAAACCAATACAAAAACCCCTCTCAGCTACAAAATATTCATTTGCAGCTTTATACAGCCAATAGAGCGCAACATGTTTACATACACATTTAGTGCTCAATTCTGTGTTATTCTATTCTTGTGCTCAGCAGAGAAATTGGAGAAAAAGGGAAAGATGGATTTGCACTTCCTATATTCCTAGGTTATGACTGGGACCTGCCTACTTCCAGAATAACAGCTTCAGGATATCCACTGGATATTCCATTCAACTGTCTGAGTGTCTTAACCATTCATTAGCTGAGGGAAGAGGGAACCAGCCCGCCCTTGCCAATAGGTACAGCCTACATGTATGGCCTACATCTTCTAAATGGCCACAACAACAAAGGAGGGAGTCACAAAGGCACCACATATAGTCATTAGCAGCACATCTGATCACTGCACATCTGAAGTGATTGAGCTTTACGTAAAGATGGTGGGGAAGGTAAAACCAGGGGGCTGTCACAAGATAGGCATTGGCTATGTTTGAAACTTGTTTTTGACATCAATTAGGCCACCCGGTGGAGATTTTGAGGTTCCTCAGTGCAGAGGTTCTCAATCAGGGGTACATGTACACAGAGGTCTTCCAGAGGGTACATCAATTCATCTAGATATTTGTCTAGTTTTACAACAGGCTGCATAAAAACCTCTAGCGAAGTCAGTACAAACTGAAATTTCATAGGGACAATGACTTGTTTATGCTGCTCTATATACTATAAACTGAAATGTAAGTACAATATTTATAATCCAATTGACTTATTTTATAATCATATGGTAAAAATGAGAAAGTAAGCAGTATTTCAGTAATAGAATGCTGTGACACTTTTGTAATTTTTTTGGTCTGATTTTGTATGCAAGTAGTTTTTAAGTGAGAAGAAACTCGGGGCACGCAAGACAAATTAGACTCCTGAAAGGGGTACAGTCATCTGGAAAGGTTGAGAACTACTGGGGGAGTTGTCCAAACAGGGTGTCTTGAGCAAAGATGGTGGCTCAGTGGATTAAACACATCTTTAAACAGAGATAGATGTGGCATGTCTTGCTTTAGGGAGAAAATTCTGCAGATAATAACTTACAAATTAGCTGACAGGAGCACTGTATCTAATTCCTATATAAAAGAAAGAAAATTAAATAAATATTAGACTCACTTAGCTCTAATACTAACACATTCTGACATCTGTTGTCAAATCACTGGTTAGATTTAAAATTTTAATGTATATTCTTACTTTGTTACTAACTCTGTGGAGAGAGAGACCCTGATCTATCCCAGCTCAGGGAGGGGAGTGGGGTCTAGTTTGTTACAGCGGGGGAAGATACATTTGGGTTATATATAAGAACATCAGAATGGCAATACTGAGTAAGACCAATGGTCCATCTGGCCCAGTATCCTGTCTTCCAACAGTGTGGCCAATGCCAGGGACTTCAGTGGGAATGAACAGAACAGGGGATCATCGAGTGATCCATCCCATCATCCAGTCCCAGCTTCTGGCAATCAGAGGCTAGGGATACCCAGAGCCTGGTGTTGCATTCCTGGCTAAAAGCCATTGGACCTATCTTCCATGAACTTATCTAGTTCTTTTTTGAACCCTGTTATAATTTTGGCCTTCACAGCACCCCCTGGCAAATAATTTCACAGGTTGGCTGTGAAGAAAAACTTTCTTTTGTTTTGAATCTGCTGCCTATTCATTTCATTGGGTTATCCTAGTTCTTGTGTTATGTGAAGGATTAAATAACATTTCCTTTTTCAATTTTTCCACACCATTCATGATTTTATAGACCTCGATCATATCCTCCCTTAGTCATCTGTTTTCCAAGCTGAAAAGTCCCAGTCTTTTTAATCTCTCCTCATATGGAAGCTATTTCATATCCCTAATCATTTCTGTTGCCCTTCTCTGTATCTTTTCCAAATCCAATATAGATTTTTAGAGATGGGGTGACCAGATCTGCATGCAGTATTCAATATGTCGGCGTACCATGGATTTATACAGAGGCAATATGATATTTTCTGTCTTATTATCTACCCCTTTCCTAATGATTCCCAATATTTTGTTACCTTTTTTGATTGCCACTGCACATTGATGGATGTTTTCAGAGAACTATCTACAATGACTCCAAGATCTCTTTCTTGGCGGGTAACAGACAATTTAGATCCCATCATTTTGTATGTATAGTTTGGATTATATTTTGCCATGTTCATTACTTTTGCATTTATCAATATTGAATTTCTTCTGCCATTTTGTTGTCCAGTCACCGGTTTTATGAGATGCCTTTGTAACTCTTTGCAGTCAGCTTTAGACTTAACTATCTTGAGTAATTTTGAATCATCTGCAAATTTTGCCACCTCACTGTTTACCTCTTTTTCCAGATCATTTATGAATATGTTGAAAAGCACTTGTCCTAGTACTGACCCCTGGGGGACTCCACTATTTACCTCTCTCCATTGTGAAAACTGACCATTTTTTCCTCCCCTTTGTTTCCCATCCTTTAACCGGAGTGCTTGGCAATGATTTCAGGATCATCTAAGGATCTTTAATTTAATGACAAGCCTTTTGTTAGCTTAATCACCCTTATAAACAAACTCCCTGCCCCAAGGGCAGAAGCTGGGAGTAAAGAACTCATCACATATCACACTCAAGCTGTGTTGCAGTTAAGAGCTCCATCTGGGGCTAGGGTGTGCACGGTGAGCAGACCTCTGGTACAAAACTCAGGGGGGCAAGAGCCCCCCCCAATGGTGGTAAAGCACGGGGAGTTGATGTTGGACAGAACCAGCAGCCAGGCCAGGTTGGCATGTCTCATGGTACCTGTTATACATGTGGTGTCACTAGGCTGCGTGTCTACTAGTCCGAGGTGAAGAGAGCTGTGCCACACTGGAGGAGCACAATACCAAATAATTGCTTAGACTCTGCACATTGGCTCCTCATGTAGAACTGGCTAGTTTGCTGATCAGATTGTTTTTTGTCTTTATTTTCAGTGAGGTTTTAGTAAGGTGTTCCTTGAAAGTCAGGGTACAGTCCAGTTTAACAAATAGATACACAGGTATTTGGTCATGGTCCTGCTGTGTTGATTCAGAAAGATGTTAAGATGTTTGTAGGCCTTTATGTGGTATAGATGGAAGCAACTGGAAACTGTCTTTTTGGTATTAGGTCTAAGTCTCCATCTTTTACAATAATGGGCCATCTTCATGTTAGCATCAGGACTTCTTCTACATGAGTGAAATCCTGCTCTTGTCCTGTCAAACAGATGTCTGTGTAAATAAAACTCCTTACAGTGGTGTAGGGAAGGCCACTTGTAAAGGGTTTGAAAAGTGTCAGTGCTAGAACTGAGCCCTCAGGCAGACCATTGTTCTTGGACTTCCAGGTGCTATTTATTTGGAAGACAAAAACAAACAAACAAAATATGGAGTTGATGGCTTTTCAGCAATAGCTCCTAACAAAGTGGATTGTCATGGCTGTGGACTAATGACACTTTGTATAGTAGGCCAGATTGTGTCATACGCAGCAGTAAAATCTAGGATTTCGGCATCTATCTCTGGCTAGTCTGGAAGCCATTCTTGATGTAGGTGGTGAGTGCCAGAACTTATCACAGGTACTATGATCTAAAACCTGCTTGTTCTACTCTCAGGATATCATCAATTCAGTATATCAGTTCTGCCTGGCCCACCATCTTTGGGTAAATGTCATTCACTTCAGATGTGCAGTGATCAGACGTCATGGGCAATTTTTTGAAGGATAAGCCTTTCAATTAATCTGTACATGCAGCTTCACTAAGAATATTCCCTTTAACTCCAGCTGTGGCCTTGAAGCCTCCTGTAGATAAGAGCTACAGAACTTGGAATGCTGGAGTAGCTGCCACCTCATGTCTCCTTTGTCACATGAAAGCACCGTACTGTTCAATTAACTGCAATGACGACTTAGAATTGGTGGTGAAAGTAAATTTATTGTACTTTGATTGCATTTTCTTATTTTCTATAGTGCATAAGTGCCCCAAGTGCCCCAGCGGGGGACCCCACAACCATAGGAAGCTGATTCTTATGGCATTTGCAGCCCAAAGTCCCAAATTTGGGAGGTACAGGTGTTTACTACATTTCTGAACCTTTGGAAGGTAATATATTACAAAAAAATTGTCTGCACCAGCTTTTTTAGTACATGTTAACATTTTAAGGGTACACCATTGACAAACTAGCAATGTTAAATTCAACCCCATCTTCACCTAAAGCATGAGATTAATGGACTTTTCATGTTATAAAGAATAAATGTTTTGACAGAACAGGATTTCATTTTCACACAGCAAACAGAAAGAAATCAGAGTAGAAAATGTAATAAAGGCTTTATAAGAATGAATCACCTCTATACTTGATTTTTCCACATACAAATTTGCACGTGTTTCTTTTGCAATAGAGATCAATTACATCACTTGGAATCAGCAGAGCTGCAATTGTGCAATACAACTTTACACGCCATGTCTTTAATAATAATTGAAGGCTCAAGATATAATATCAGATACCTCTATGGTTGAGATATCTCATCCAGCCAAAAAATTAATACAAAATTCACCAGAACTGTGGGAGCTGGTTTTAGCCCAAGTTGCATGGATATCCAATAGTGGTAGCATATGCTCTTAACCACACACAGAGAGGCTCAAAGTAAGCTGTTTGATGTCCCTAGATAAGACTCATGCTCTCTGAAGGCATATTTAATGTGTATGCCTGGTCTTTTGGTTACCTACACTCATGTCCATCTGTTAGGATGGCATTATGCCCATTCCCAGATTGGTCCAATTATTTTGCTAGAACATAGGTGCCAGGTAATGATGGATTTAGATGGACAGCCTGCAAAGCACCATAAATGATGATTCTTCTGCCAAATGTCCTCTTCTCTGACTGTCATATCACATTAGTACCATATGACTCTGTACAGTTGACCATATATGTCAGCACTTATGTAAAAACAGTTGCTGTACATGCAGACAAATACTTCAACTTCAAAATCATGAATATAAGCCATCTGAGGTCAGGACAAAAACTGTGCATTTCAACAACTAAGTGAAAGGGTCCTACCAAAATCACAGTCAATTTTTTTGTAAATGTCATGATCATGACATTTTAAAAAATATTGAATTTCAAGCTTTCAGATATTTACATTTTAAATTTCACAGTGTTATAACAAAATATGAATATGCATTTTAAAACAACAAAATATAAACATGTAAACCCAATTATGACCCCCTCCCGAAAAGTAACAATCTCCCCATACCTCCGGCTATCCAATTCTGAAGGCAGTGCAGAAGTAAGGGTGGCAATACCACAACCACCCTACAATAGCCTTGTGACCCCCTTTTGGGTTAGGAACCCCAGTTTGAGAAATGCTGCTTTAGGGTAAAAGTACACAAAACACCAGATTTCATGAGAGAGACCAGATTTCATGGTCATTGATGTGTTTTTCACGGCCATGTATTTGATAGGGCCCTAGGCATAACCCACACTAATAAATATTGTGCCACTTCACACACAACACAAACAAAAAATAGTTAGTGTCTACCTGATTACTGTCTGTCTATAAATAAGCTTGTGTGGGATAACATTAAAGATCAAAACCACATAAAACAGACTATACACTTCTCAGTCTCCATCAGAACGTGTTTTGACCAATATGAGTTTGTGCCTGTAAATGCCTATCGGCAGAATGCAACCAGATGTAAGCCAGAATCATGTATGCTTCATTTTGACAGCTGGGAGATTTGTCAGCTTGCCACAGACTGCACTAACTCTAGTGTGGATGTTGTTTTTCTCTTTAAGCATGCACAATTAAATATGCCTGGCATCGTCAGCTCAGGACACCATAGTTTACAAGCACCAAGGAAGGGAGAGGTGACATCTTGCTTCTCAGCAGTGAGAGGGAAGTTGC
Organism: Trachemys scripta elegans; assembly: GCF_013100865.1. Lineage (NCBI taxonomy): Eukaryota > Metazoa > Chordata > Testudines > Emydidae > Trachemys > Trachemys scripta. The sequence continues at coordinate 156,079,967 of NC_048300.1, read as the reverse complement.
CAATGTCGTGAATGCAAGTTCTGTGTGGGTATTTGCATGAAATTTGGTCCAGCGATATGAGATTAGTCATTGCTACAACAGAGCTAAAAGAGCCTCAAGGAGTGTTGATATTCAAAATGATTAATTTTTATACTAAATAATTCATTTAAATATCTGCTCAGAAGATTATTACAGTCAGAAAGTTTTTCCTAATGTCCAACCTAAACCTCTCTTGCTGCAATTAAAGCCCATTGCTTCTTGTGCTATCCTCAGAGGTTAAGGAGAACGATTTTTCACCCTCCTCCTTGTAACAACCTTTTATATATTTGAAAACTGTTATCATGTCCCTTCTCAGTCTTCTCTTCTCCAGACCAAACAAACCCACGTTGTACAATCTTTCCTCATAGGTCATGTTTTCTAGATCTTTAATCATTTTTGTTGCTCTCCTCTGGACTTTCTCCAATTTGTCCACACCCTTCCTAAAATGTGGAACACAGAACTGGACATGATACTCCAGTTGAGGTCTTATAAGTGTGAAGTAGAATGGAAGAATTACTTCTCGTGTCTTACAACTCTCCTGCTGATACTTCCCAGAATGATGTTCGCTTTTTTTGCAACCGTGTTTCACCGTAGACTCATATTTAGCTTGTGATCCACTAGAACCCCTAGATCCTTTTACCATTGTGTATGTGTGCAATCGATTGTTCCTTCCTAAATAGAGTACTTTGCATTTGTCCTTATCGTTTTTCATCTTATTTATTTCAGACAATTTCTTCAGTTTGTCCAGAACATTTTGAATTTTAATCCTATCCTCCAAAGCACTTGCAATCCCTCCCAACTTGGTATTGTCCACAAATTTTATAAGTGTTCTCTCTATATGCCATTATTTAAATCATAGATGAAGATATTGAACCAAACCGGACCCAGAACTGAACCCTGTGGGACTCCAATCAATATGCCCCTCTAGCTTGACTGTGAACTACTGATAACTACTCTCTGGGAACAGTTTTCCAACTAGTTATGCACCCACCTTATAGTAGCTCCATCTAAGCTATATTCCCCCAGCTTATGAGAAAGTCATGCAAGCCTATTAAAAGCCTTACTAAAGTCAAAATATACCACATCTACTGCTGCTCCACTATCCACAAAGTTTGTTACTCTGTCAAAGAAAGCTATTAGATTGATCTGACATGATTTGTTCTTGACATGCATGTTGACTCTTACTTATCACCTTATCATCATCTAGGTGGTTGCAAATTGATTGCTATTCCCCTTTTTATAGAGTGACACTATATTTGCCCTCTTCCGTTCCTCTGGAATCTCTCCTGCCTTCCATGAGTTTTCAAAGATAATTGCCAATGGCTGAGACATCTCTTCCGTGTGGTCCTTGAGTATTCTAGGATATATTTGATCAGACCTTGCTGACTTGAAGACCTCTAACTTGGCTAAGTATTTTTTAACTTCCTCTTTCCAGTTTTAGTCTCAGATACGACCTCATTTTCACTGCATTCACTATGTTAGATGTCTGATCCCTACTAACCTTTTTGGTGAAAACTGAAACAAAAAAGTCATTTAGCACTTCCACCATTTCCACATTTTCTGTTATTGTCTTTCCCCCCTCATTGAGTAATGGGGCTGCTCTGGCCTTGGTCTTCCTCTTGCTTCTACTGTATTTGTAGAATGTTTTCATGTTACCCTTTATGTCTCTCGCTAGTTTAATCTCATATTACATTTGAAAACCTTTCAGCAATCTAGATCAAATTTCAGAGGTTCAGCTCAGCTTTGCTCCATTTTTCACCTTTGCCCTCTCCACTTACCCACAAGTCCAAAGACACACATTGCCTTAGAGCTGACTTCTGAAGCTGTGATACAGTGGTCTTCAGCTCCTCCTGCTAAAGGTTATATTGTGCCATCTAAGTCAGTCAGCCTCCCCAGTCATATAGCTGTTTCAGGATTAACCATTAGGAACAAAAGGCCCATGCTTAGCTCTGCCAGCTGTGGGATCATGTAAGGGCACCAATGATATTAATACAGAGTATGGAGCAGACAGCTTGCAGGATGATGAGGCCATCTATTCCTAAAGGGGTTTTCAAAGAGCCCCCCCCCACACACAGGTGCTCAGATTTCCAAACCTGGAGATAAGAGGCCCTATTATTCATCTTCCTGTGGCCATTGAGTGGGCCCAAGATGCTTCTGCACCACAGATGGCTAGGGAGGGATGTGTGGCTACCACTGTAACTCTTCAGATGGCTGATGAGAAGGGAGGTCCCAGATGCTGCAACTACTGTTAGATTAATAGACTTCGAGGCCAGAAGTGGTCATCTAGTCTGACTTCCTGTATAACAGAGGCGCCAGAACCTTACTAATTAATTCCTGCATCAAGCCTGTAACCTCTTGTTGAACTACAGTGCATGTTTCAGAATGACATCCAGTCTCATTTTAAAGACTACAAGTAATGGAAAAAATATCATATCATTGGTAATCTATTCCAATGGTTAATTATCAAATGTGTACCTTATTTCTAGTCTGAATTTTCCTGATTTCAACTTAAAGAGATAAGAGACAAAAATGTCATTTGGAAGACAATGAAAATAGGAAGAGGAGGAGAGAGAAATTCATAAATGTTAGGACACTGTGATTTCATAAATGATCACTGTGATTTCCTAGTATGGCCTACTGCATAATACACCACTGAATTTCACTCAGTAATTTCTTCCTTGATCCGAACAACTTGTGACTGAAACTGCAAGATCTCTGAGAGTGGAGACCTTAAAGATTTAGCCTATGGAAAATACCGGGGTAAGCAAGGAAACTGGGACACCAAAACAAGGGATGTAAAATGAGCAGAGCTTTGGCTAGAGGAGCAGTGAGATAATGACAGCACCTCACAACTTAGAACATAAGAACATAAGAAAGGCCGTACCGGGTCAGACCAAAGGTCCATCTAGCCCAGTATCCTGTCTACTGACAGTGGCCAATGCCAGGTGCCCTGGAGAGAGTGAACCTAATAGGCAATGATAAAGTGATTTCTCTCCTGCCATCCATCTCCACCCTCTGACAGAGGCTAGGGACCCCATTCCTTACCCGTCCTGGCTAATAGCCGTTAATGAACTTAACCACCATGAATTTATCCAGTTCTCTTTTAAACTCTGTTATAGTCCTAGCCTTCACAACCTCCTCAGGTAAGGAGTTCCACAAGTTGACTGTGCGCTGCGTGAAGAAGAACTTCCTTTTATTTGTTTTAAACCTGCTGCCTATTAATTTTATTTGATGACCCCAATTCTTATATTATGGGAATAAGTAAATAACTTTTCCTTATCCACTTTCTCCACATCACTCATGATTTTATATACCTCTATCATATCCTCCCTTAGTCTCCTCTTTTCCAAGCTGAACAGTCCTAGCCTCTTTAATCTCTCCTCATATGGGACCCGTTCCAAACCCTTAATCATTTTAGTTGCCCTTTTCTGAACCTTTTCTAGTGCCAGTATATCTTTTTTGAGATGAGGAGACCACATCTGTACGCAGTATTCAAGATAAGGACGTACCATTGATTTATATAAGGGCAATAATATATTCTCAGTCTTATTCTCTATCCCCTTTTTAATGATTCCTAACATCCTGTTTGCTTTTTTGACCGCCTCTGCACACTGCATGGACATTTTCAGAGAACTATCCACGATGACTCCAAGATCTTTTTCCTGACTTGTTGTAGCTAAATTAGCCCCCATCATATTGTATGTATACCTGGGGTTATTTTTTCCAATGTGCATTACTTTACATTTATCCATATTAAATTTCATTTGCCATTTTGTTGCCCAATCACTTAGTTTTGTGAGAACTTACAAATATGATGTATGCTAGTTCGTCTGTATGTAGTCAACTGACTGTACAAGTGTTTGTGATTTGTTTCCAGAGCATGTTATTTCATTTTTTTTAATATCAGTGCAGACCAGCTGGCTTCAACCAACTCTTTCTTGTTGTACTCCTACTCTCCATCTTTCATTTTTGACTCCTCACACAGAAGTCCATTTCTTTATTCACATACCTCCATTAGACACACTTCTGTGAAGTCTTTTCATGATAACCCAATTATGACAGGAACTGAATTATTTTAAGTATGTAAAATATAAATTCCAAACCCAACAGCAGACATGGAGCAAGAGCAACTGATATACAACACCTATGCACCTTCTTTTCTTTATTGTGTATTATTCTCCTTTCTTTCTTTCTTTTAATGGGACTTAGGTGCCTCACTCACTTTGGCACTTTTGTAAATCCCACTAGGAATCTAATTGCATCTTTATGTGTTTAAATATCTTTTAAAATATAGTCCTAAGTCACTTAGGTGCTTTTGAAAATGTTACCCCTAGTATCTTGTCTGCCAATTTTACTGCAGTGTTTTTTACTGTACTCTGAGCTACTATTTCCAGAGCATTTCCCACAGTAATTCTATATCCCTTCTTTGTTCAGTACGCTTTCTCTCTCTCTCTCTCTCTTACATACACACATACACACTTTAAATTAATTAAGTAGAGGTGCAGAGTTTACAAAAGAGAGGGAAATAACCAATCAGGAATTGAGGATGAGTAAGAAAAAGCAGCATCAACAAACAGAAATATTGGTTCTGGCTGATGCAGCAAAGGCTAGGTCTACACTACCCGCCTGAATCGGCGGGTAGAAATCGACCTCTCGGGGATCGATTTATCGCCTCCGGTCGGGACGCGACAATCGATCCCCGAATCGACACTCTTACTCCACCAGCGGAGGTGGGAGTAAGCGCCGTTGACAGGAAGCCGCAGAAGTCGATTTTGCTGCCGTCCTCACAGCGGGGTAAGTCGGCTGCGATATGTCGAATTCAGCTACGCTATTCACGTAGCTGAATTTGCGTATCTTAAATCGACTCCCCCCTGTAGTGTAGATGTACCCAAAGATTATTTGGACTGAAGTAAACAATTTAATAAGAGAAAAGTGATTTTTGCATATTGAAATACACCACACATACAGTATGAGAAGTCAGTCAAAGATTTATTTTCCCTCCCCACAGATAGTGCCTGTTAGAAAGGTGAATGACACAATTCAGATTATTTCAGCTATCTACACACTGACTGGGAAAACTAAGGAAGAAAGCTGTGATAGGCTGTACTAACGCCATACTTAGCTAGTTAATAAGAAGGGGTTAATAGTCTCTCCTTGGAAAGGACTGAGACCATCCCATCTCCACAAAACCTGTCAGTAATATCAAACCTGGGAGGTTTCTCTAGGAGAGCACAGAAAAGGAGCAAGTGGTCTTCTGATGCCTTGATGGAGGGTTTTAGCTTTGTGGCAGAAACGACCTGGTGATGGACTGAGATGCTAAACCCGAGGAGAAAACTTAGACTGGACTTTATGTTTTCTTATTGTCTTTTCCAACAAACAAATGAACAAACCCCATGCAGGAAGTCTGAACTACTTTACATGGGGTATATGTTTTAGAGCAGTCACCTGTGCTCAGAAGTAGTGCAGGGTTGAATTCTTGCACTTTCAGACAGCAAAGTCAAAGGCTATTCTGGATCATTTAGACAGTAAGCTTCTTGTGCAAGGGCTACCTTGTAGAGCGCCGAGTCCATTACAGACACAATTGTAACAGTTATACTAATGGTGTTAATAATCATACATAGTGAAATTCAGAAATAATCCAGGTCTGATCAATAAAACCAAAGTTGGAGACTATCTTAGATGTAATGATCATCTAATTAGGTTCAAACAGGGCCGGCTCCAGGCACCAGCCTGGCAAGCAGGTGCATGGGGCGGCCACTCTGGAGGGGGGCGGCATGTCCAGCTATTCGGCGGCAATTCGGCGGACGGTCCCTCACTCCTGCTCGGAGCGAAGGACCTCCCGCTGAATTGCCGCCGCAGATCGCGATTGCGGCTTTTTTTTTTTTTTTTTGGCTGCTTTGGGCAGCCAAAACCCTGGAGCCGGCCCTGGGTATAAAATGCTAGTCACTGTTTTTATAAAGGGCAATGGGGGCTCTTCCGCCAAATACGGAATTCGCAGGATTGGGTCCTATTGCAGTAATAGTGTTCTGGATTTATCAGAGTAGATTTTGTAGAAATGAAAGCTGAGATAAAGAAAAAATAGCTGGCATTTAAAGACTTTTACTCCTTCTTCCAGCACTATGTTACCCTTTCTTCAAGGACCATTGCTAAGCAGTAGCAGATGTCGGAGACTTGCAGTCTGCTTCCCAGCAGAGGAAAAATCAGAGACATAGAGTCTGGTGTATTCTAAGTGTAATTTGTTTTATTTACCCATACACCAGGTCTGAATCAAGATGGTCAAACAGCTTGCAGAACAACCCCTTCTTCGAAGAATCTCAGCCCAACACCAGTGCCTTGGTTCCCAAGGAGCAACTGTCTGAAGAGTTCACTCTAATCAGAGACCAAGCCAGAGGGCATATTTCCTGGACACAGAACAGTAACTGAAACTAACAGCAACAGTCTCATCTTCCCAAGAGTCAAAACATATTTGCATGCTAAGAAAGAGGACCTGGAAGACTATGTGTAACAATGCCAGCTGGTGACACCTGCCATAAGAATACACATGTAATCTACACCGGAAAAGTTAGAAGTATTTAAAAGCAGTTGGGTCAACTACACTCAGAATTAATTCCAGTAAAATCAAAAATGCAACAAACCAATGTAGTTCTATAGGAATGTATGTGGAAGTATAAGCAAGTCCCCTTATGTCCCACAATTCCATAGCCAAGGAATTTACTGTGGAACCCAGTCCTTTGCAGCAAATTTTGCTCCATAATATCTAAACTTCCATTCATGGTGGTGAAGATAACTTTGAAAATGTGAACTATGATTACACTGATACAGTGATGACTCTTTGAGTCTGCAGATAGACAGAAACAACAGCTTTGAACGGTGGAAAATGCTCCTATTTATTTCAATTGGGTGTTAATGCTGAAACATAAAAATACAAGGTAGGTGAGGTAATATTTTTATTGAACCATCTTCTGTTAGTGAAGAGACAAACTTTCAGCTACACTGCAAGAACCTAAAGATGACAATTTAAATGTCATCATGCTTAATTATTTCAGTGCTGATCATTTTGTCATAAAAATTCAGCTAACATGCTTATCTCACAATCCTAAACTTTGTCTCAGGCACTCCCATGTGCAAAAAGCCCCAACTTCAGCTTTTCCCTGACAATTTTCATAGAAAAGATATGAATGGTTAATAAAAAAATCTGCAAGATGCAAAAAATTGAAAATATAGGGACTTACTAAAATATGCTTTAAAATATTCTGCAGCTGTGAGGCTCACAGATTAATTGTTTACCATCAGCTGTAAATTTGTTGCTATTTACTTTCAAATACTCTTTATTCTGGTACAATGTGAAAGCATTATAAATAAGAGGCCCAGCTAACCTTCTCTATCATGTTTCCTCTTTCTTTTTTCTCTTCCATTCTGAGTGTTTGTTTATTTGGTTTAAAATAAAGTAGCATAAAAGAATGTGTTGTGTAGGTTTTAGGCACTCTTGCAATTAATAAAAAAAAACAATTTTAAAAGTTATTACAAAACAGAACCCCAGCACATTCCCTGCCTATCATCAACATATCAACTAACCGTCAGCAAAACATCTTACATATCAAAATCTCTCAACCCCCTTATGGTACCACAAAACCCTATCCAGTTGCTTCAGTTTCTTCAAATGCCTGTTCAGATTGACTTTACAAGATGTCTTTGGGGTCAAAAAATTCCAAGGATTTAACATCAAAAGGCAAAAGTGAAGTAAATTCCTAAATTGAGAAGCTCTTTAGAGACTCTCTAATGGAGGACCAGTTCGAGCACCCCTGCTGATCCCTAGAGTGGTATTATAGCTTGGGGAGAGGGGTAGACTCTCAGGTGTCAATCAATTAAGAGCTTTATGGGTCAACACCAAAATTCCAGAAACCAAAAAGCATCCTGTTCTGAGTGTGGAACACTTAAGTTACATGTTTGTATTCAGAAACTCCCTTAATAAGTGAACCACAGCATTCTACACTAGATTGAGCTTCCAGTTTAACTTAAGGCAGAGTTACCCAACCTACAGCCCGCAGGCTGTACACGGCCCACCAGAGCATTTCATAAGGCCTGTGGCCAGTTTAAACACAATATACTAACAGCTGATTCATTAGCATTTTGTCATGTTTATATCATTTTAGTTTACTCAAGTGTGTAAATAGGTTGTTTCTAAGTACAGTATTGTCTCTCTAAATACACATGAAACAAGCTGAACTTAAAATATAAATCAATACAGGTGACTTTAAATCTTATTACAATATGTAGAATCTGTTTGGCGCACACAAGTTTGTGCTTAGGTTTATGTGGCCCTCCTGTGTAATAAGGTTAAGCCCCACGGTCTTAAGGTATAACTCCACATATGGTACATGGGACAATACTACAGTCTACAGGTTGACAGAAGCATGGTTCACAGTAGCAAGGTTTGCTTCCTTGAGGAACATCTGCAGCTCTTGGAAAGATGCAGACTGAAACAAGTAGCTCTAGTCACCGCTGACTCTCTGGTTTACTCAGGATGTGTCTGACTCAGCAGCATACATTTTCCTTTAAATTCATTCTTGTCTCCTCAGACCTCCAGTTTATTTTCTTAAGAAGGGTGTTAATTATCCATTGCCTGGTATTTTTATATAAACAGTATGATAGAATATAAACAAAAGTGAAAAAAAATCATGATGATTTCAGCATTGAATATTAAAGTTTCTATTTTGAAAGTAGATAAACAGGTTTCCCCTGCGTAAAAGGAATATAAATATTATTCAGTGCTTTGCAATAGCTTCTGAGCAATATGCTTTAGGAGTTATATACATACTCTAGCAACTGCAAGGACCCAGCTCTTAGAAAAGAGAAGAAGGATGGTCCATTGGTTGGAGTGCTAGCCTGGGGCTTCATGGAAACCTGATCCTCCACAGATTTCCTGTATGATCTTGGGCAAGTCCCTTAGCATCTCTCTGTACCTTGATTCCCCATCTGTAAAATGAGAATAATAGCTCTTCCCTACCTCACAGGGGGTTTGAGAGGATAAATACATTGAAGATTGTGGAGCACTCAGAAGCTAGGGTAAGTGGGACCATATAAGTACTTAAGATAGAAAATCTGAAGGTCACAATTCTACTTACAAAATACATATTAAACAAGAACACATTATACGTGGAAGGTTTAACTACTATGGTTTTACTACTATGGTATCAGTAATTTATAACTCTGCCTGGTTACTCAACTATTGTAATATATACATTTCAACAGATTATTTTTTGAGACAGATGATTACTTGGTACATACAAATATGAATTTTATTTTTCTTTTTTCTGGCAGCAAAGCAGACAAAGCTTATGTGACACCACAAAAAAGTAACAATAATAGCTCTGTTTCTGGGGCACAGATTTATTTCCTGTTCCCTTCTGCACTGATTGTAATTAGTTTCTAAATCACTTGGCAGTTCGTATATTATAAAAGAAAAATCCCTCTCTTGTAAATTGTTCACTTTAATTAAAAACAAATATATCTGCCTGAAAGGAAGATACACTTAGGTATTCTTAGTATACACAGTTCACATCAAAACACAATTATGTAGATTATTATTTTGAATAAAACTTAAGAACAAAATTAATGCTACTCTGGCCTCTGCTTCCCTTCTTCAAATCCATAAAATTATTAGAAAAGAAAGAATGCTCAGAATGTAGAAAACAAACCAACAATGAGACTTAGAAAATAGACTGTTCACTCCTTTTCTAGTTTGAGTCACAAGGAATTTTAGCACATGAGTACTCAGGACTCCTCCATGCATAAACTTGGGTACATGCTTAAGGACACAGCTGTACTGTGGCCCCAGTGACAATTTTGTACTAGAGTGCCTATCAACATTTGCAGCTAGCCCTTTAGTAACTTCTCAGAGAACACATCCATTGAGTTCAATAGTTTTCCCTGAATAAGGAATTCAGGACTGCATTGATGATTAGGTGCCAATGAATGATGATGATGATGATGATCATGGGCGATCACTTATTACCGAGTATGATCATCTTCCATGGGAATTATGGGTCCTCAGGTGGCCAATAAGATCAATCCTTGAACCACAAGTTCTATTACAATGAGGGCAGCTGTTTTCAGGCTCAGCAGAAGGCTGTTGACCATGACTGTAGACCAGTCTCTCCTTCCTCCTGCGCTTCTTGTCCTCTTTGGCTTGTTGGCAAGCAAGTTCAAAATGCAGAGGACCATCACATGGACTTCATTCCATTTTAAGCGATCCTGGGCAAGTGTCTCCCAGGTATCAATGTCAGTATTACATTTTTTTGGTTGTCCTTCAGCAAGTCCTTATAACACTTCCGTTGTCCACCCACATTACGGTACTTTTCTTTCAGCTGAGAGAACAGGACAACGTGACCCGTCCAGTGGAATTGCTGACGGATGATCATTGCCTCAATACTGGTAGTCTTTGCCTCTTCCAGAACACTAATATTCGTGCACGTGTCTTCCCATTTGAACTTCAGAATCTTACGAAGGCAGCGTTGATGATGCCTCTCAAGGACTTTCAAGTGGTGTCTATAAGTTGTCCAAGTTTCAGTCCCATACAACAGTGTTGGGAGAATAACAGCTTAATAAACAAGAACCTTGGTGTCTGTTTGAATGTCATGATCTTCAAAGACCCTGTGGCGTAAACAAGAAAAAGCTATTCTGGCACAGCTCAGGCGATGTTGAATTTCTGCATCAATATCTCTTTTGCTCTTGATATTCTGGTGCTGACATCTGCATCTGCATCTGATCTTCCATCTTGTATAACGATGCTTCCTAAAGAACAATAATTTCCCACTTGCTGGAAGGCTGTATCATTCATTGGAATCTGGCTTGTTCTCCTAGGATCCTTACATACCAACACAATTACTATCTTGTCCACATTCAACTCTAGAACATATTTTTTTTCCATATACATATATAATGTCCACTAACTTCATCAGACCTTCTTCTGAATCAGCTAACAGCACAGTGTCATCGCCATAGCCAATATTATTCATCCATTTTCCATTCATTTTAATATCTTGTGTTTCTTCCATTAATTTCATCAAACACTCACTATAAACATTAAATAAAGTTGGTGACATTGTACAATTTTGTCTCACTCCTATCTGGATTTCTATTAGATTTTACTTTTCATATCCCATAATAATTACCTTCTGATTCCAGTATAATTGTTTTATTACACAGAGTTTGTATTCATCAATCCCTACAGAACATAATAAGTTGAGCAATTTGTAGTGGCAGATTCTGTCAAAGTCTTTCTGGAAGTCAATAAAACACAAGTATACTGTTTTCCCCATTTCAGTTGATCTTTCTAATATGAGCTGCAAGTTCATAATGGTGTTTATAATGCCATTTCCACATTAGAAGCAGTATTGTTGTTCACTTATTTCCTTATCAATTTTCACTTCTAATCACAACTTGCAAAGGTATCTTAGAGGCATGAGATAAAATGCTGATTGTTCTGCAATCTTTACTATCCATAGTGTGAGCGGGGGCTTTGGGAGGAGGGAAATTTCTATACACTGCGAGGTTGAAAAGTCTTCCAACAATTCTCCTGCCTCAAATATATTCTTTATTACCTCTGGCAGAGCTTTCAAGCCTTCATCCCCTATGCTTTTTAACAATTCTGCCAGTATTCCCTCATAACCAATGTTTTTCCATTTGGAAGTCTCTTTATTACTGACATGATTTTCTTCATTCATTATTGGTAGGCTTTCTTGATTGATCTCTAGTTGAGGTTTTTCAGGCCTATAACCACCCTATAGCTCCTTGATGTATTCTTGACAGTTCTCATTATTGTCTTTAGGTCCATCATATATTGTCTATTTTTATCCTTAATGGTGGTATTAGTCACCTTTCCTCTGTAAGGCTCTTATTTTTTCGATATATCTCATTTTGTTTTTCCTCTTTATCCAACTCAGTTTCTTTGCATTTCTCATTCAGCCATTCAGACTTTAGTAATCTGCATTCATTCTTTACCATTTTATTTAGTCTTTAGTGTTCCTTTTTTTTTCCTATTGACAAATTTTCCTTCTTTCATAACATCAGAGCAATGATTTCATCTGTTGTTTATGGGTTTTTGTTAGCGATTAACTTTTTTTCTACATGTTTATCTGCAGCTTCTTTGAGGAAACTTGCAGATGTTCTACGTCACTTAGTCTTTGTTTTCATTAGTGATCCACAACACTTCTTCCTGATAATGACTTTGTCCTCTAGATACTACAATTTTATTCTAACCTTCTATAAAGCCTGATCATGAAACTCCTAAATGTCAATGTGAAGTATATAGTAACCACTTTAAACTTTATGATTTCCAAGAATAATGTATTTTAGCCTTGTAATATAAAATGTTCCAATACAAGAAACACAAATGTGACAAATCCTTAATTATTACAAGCTAGTAATTAACTCTAATTTATCTAATGTTTAGCCTATTGATTTCTTGAATCAGGTGAGTCAGTATTGTTGGAGATTCTTCCCATTTCTCCAATTAATTCAAATAATTTACCTCTAAATTTAATTTTAAAAATAGATGCTGATTTCTTTAACTCTTCATCTCTAGACTTTAAAGGCAAAGTTTGGTATTGCTCAGCTCTTCAAATCTTGAAATTTATATTTTACAATCATAACAGAAAATTTAATTACACACCAAGAAGCAACAGTAATGTTCTTAGATCTCCTACACAAATGAAAAGTTCTTTAAGTAGAATTTGACAGATTAAGTTGTTTTCCTTTTCTGTATTTTAATTCAATTATTTTAATGGCAATATAGAGTGATGCTGTCTATAGACCATATTATACAACAAAATCAGGATAGCTATATGTTATCAACATTACATTGTGCATTTAAATTCCATTTACTGAGCAAAGCTAAAAAGTATTTATTATTTATAATAAAGATTTTAGCAAAGATGAATGATAATAGAGTGATATGAGATGAAAATTTGTTGAAGAATTCATAGCACCTGTAAGTTGCTGTGCACTGTTAGGATATAGATAGTCAAGCCTGTCTGCAAAGGCTTATACTTCAAGAATTTAGGTATATGTTTATTATTTAGCTAGTTATAGAGATATATAAGAAAGAATCTGTGTAAGGCCCTTCTCTCACTGTGACAGTCCATATTGAAATAAGGAAGGTGATCCAATCTATCACCTCCAGAGAAAGGGAAGAGCTTAGAAGATGTAAAAGGAAATTTAGTTCAATAGTTTTCTGTCTGGTAAGAACTCACTTATCAATAGACACAGCTGGGAAACCCTTATGTCTGTATAGATGTAGTTGTGAAATCCTCACTTCTGTATTGTTTTGTATGTTTATTTGCATGGTCTCTGTTTGGTTCTGTGATTGTTTCTGTCTGCTGTAATTAATTTTGCTGGGTGTAAACTAATTAAGGTGGTGGGATATAATATGTTAGGATTGGTTAGGTAAATTTCAGTAGGATGATTGGTTAAGGCATAGCTGTGAATATTGCTATATAAATTAGGGGCAAAGAGGAAGTCAGTTGGGATTCTAAAATAAGGAAAAAGGAACTTGGATTTAAGCTTGCTGGAAGTTCACCCCAATAAACATCGAATCGTTTGCACCTTCGGACTTTGGGTATTGTTGCTCTCTGTTCATGCAAGAAGGACCAGGGAAGTGGGAGAATGAAGGAATAAGCTCTCTAACAAGCGCTATCAATTTCTATTGGCGTCAACAAATCTTACGTACAATACCTATCAGCAAACGTCTAGTATTTCACTGATGTGCAAGCCTCAGACCCAGAACACTTAAAGCGATAGAACATTCTGAGCCAATTCTTTTCCAGGGGAAAAGCCAGCTCTGGCCAGCCTAATTTATTGGAATTACAATGTTTCTTACCCAGAGTTCTGCATATTTGTTTTGTTGCTTTATTTGGAATTTCTTTATGGCCTCATTGTATGAATGGCAATAGATTGTTTCTCAGGAAAGGACATTACACTACACAAGATATGCCCTGGGCCAAAACGGAGTTTACAGGTAGTGGACTTTGTGGGATTCAAGTGGAACAAGAGATAGAGGCTATGTCCCAGAGAAGAAAGACTCTGTTCAAGGATCCTGTTTTGCTCTCAATTCTCCAGATGGAGATTCTAAACCCTGTGTGAAGTGATTTTGTGGGGCTGGACTGAGCCAGAAGGGGACTGGCAGTGACAGAGCTGACTTCACATCAAGGACAGACCAGATCAGCAACTGCATAGCTGAAGTCACAGAATTGGCTCAGGTAGCTGCATATAATAATGGGACTTGGATGTTTAGACTTCTCTGGACTAGTGCAGACAGGTGTAAAAAAAGCACTCCTTGATTCTCCAAACTACCACTGTAACTAGATCTAAGTTTTAGATGAGTGGGGATTGTTGTGTGGCTAAGTTCTGAACCTCAACACACTGAATTAATACTTGGAATAGTACTGTTTATCATACTGCCAGTACTGCTTGGGTTTTGCTCATTTTCTTGTGTACACGCACATCTATAGTTACCTCTTTTGACTGGTGAGGTTAGCAAATATTTGGCGTCTTGCAGGCTGTTTCCATTAGAAGCAGAAACTGATGATGAGTCAGGTATTTCTTTGATGCAATCTTGTTTTATTTACACAGAATGTACATAAATGTCTGTTTCCATGAACACAGTAAGAATCAAACAGCAAGAGATAGTTAATTTGCTCATAGTTCCGAGTCTTTATAAAGCCAAAAGATCATTTTCTCCTTGCTTTTTTGAAGGGCCACACTACAAGTGTTTCTGTGGCTGTCTCTGGGGCTTCCTTGCTGCATTCTGTGTGTGCTTCTGTAGTGGTTCTGCTGCTTCTCTCTAACATGCAGCTCTATCAAACAATATCCAGCCGCTTACATTCTCATTCACACCCCAGAAAAAAACCTTCAGAATGCAGGGTCAGCTCCTACTTCAGCCTTTCACTTGGCCTGTCTTTGGGCAGTAGTTCCAATAGTTCAGCTATCTATTCCATAAAGGATCTTAATTGTTTAACCTGGATTAAAAACAGAAGTTACGACCACCAGCTTCACCTAGGTTTCACCCTAACCCCAGCATAACAATACATGTATTGTGTTTCTTTTGTTTGGTTTCTTTCCCTTGAACCCCAAATAAAAAGGTACTATGGGGCTCCATGCTCCCAAGGACTCCTCAGTGCTTGTGAGTGGAGATGAACAACCTAGGAAGGTGACCAGCACGGTTATATTTTAATTTCCCAGAAATAGGAATAAGGCTTTGGGTGGGAGCTTAAGTCATCTTCTTATTTATTTTTTTAGAAGGACCGCTAGACAGACTGAACCCACACCTTGTTCTTGCTACTGGCATCTGATAGAAGGGTTACAGGTGCAAAACCTAATTTTGTAGCCTGGATACAGCTCTACTTGTTACTGTGTTCTAGAAAAAGAGCAAATGTATGCAATGAGGCAGACAGACTACTTGACTCAAGGGGCAATGTTCCAGCAAGCCATTGCTGCCTCACAGATATTTATGGTACAATTACCAAATGCAGTGATTTGTTAGTGGATAGAAGTTGACTTGAAATCACATTAGTATGATCTTGTTTCAAAAAAGCGGCCAGAATTTATGCTGAAATCTTATTTAAACTAATGAATGATATCACTACAATTGAAACCCATTTCCTGCAGTGTTAAAGGAAACCTTAAGTTTTACAACATTAAAAACAAATTTGGGGCCATATAGATAATCAATATAAAAGCCTGAAATTGAAATGATTCATCCCTTGTGATGAATTAAACTCTGCCAAAATATGGGATGAAGTCAATTGATCCATACAACAGGATCTGTGGAACTATCATCACACACCCCTGAATACGTAAATTAATACTTATCTACACCATCATATCCACCTCCTTAAACTTAAATTTAATCTTTATATTACTCATGCTTCTTTCTGATTTAATATTTTTTGCCATGAAAAGTTACATTTCAGAGTCAGACAGTAAAACACACTACACTAAAGATAGTTTGGTTTTTGACTCTGTCCTGCTTTTTAATAGAAAAGACTACACATATTTACAGCCATGTTTCCAAAGCAGAGTACAGCAAATGTGCCTCCATGAGTGTGTGGCCACAAAAATCTGAACACACACACACACGCACACATACATTTGCAGAGAAGTTTGCACTTATAAGACTGGTAATTTTATGTGCAATTGTGCATCTCTGAATGAAATTACTCTTTTTATATTGGCAAATGCAGACGTTTCGGTATGCCTATTATTCCCCTCCCCCTTTGAAAATCTGTTTTATTTTTAATCTTTTCTCTACATGCTATACCATTTTCTTTGTACTAGTTTCTAATGCAAATAAATGAAAAGTGATTTTTTTCAGTTACAAGTTTATACAAATACACACCCAGGCACATTTAAACAAAGTACAGAATTTTGATTTATTTTAATGTTCTTTCTGGTTACCTAAACTGCATGAAAGGAGAGACATGCAAAGCTATTTATGCAGTTCAAATGCAGGTACAAAATTGGTGGGTACACATCAAAAAGCAAAGAAGTTGGTTAGTGTGTTGTTCTGAGCAAAACAGTTTTTCTCTGAATATTTTGAAAAAAAAAACACAAACAAAAAACCTTGGGGCTGAGAGGACAAAAGCAGATTGGAAGGTAGAGAGTCAGGGTCCTCAGTCTCAGCAGCCATCCTGGAAAACTTTTGACAATTTCACTTGCAGAAAGTGAAACTGACAAGAGCCTATCAGACAGGAGGGGAACTGTCATTTCGATTCTCCTCTTGGGGAAAAATCAAAATTTTCTGGCAAAATGGAAATTTTCCCACAGAAAACTTCAGTTTTTTTTAAAAGGACTTTCTGTCAGAAAATCATTCTGACAATAAAATTTCAATCAGCTCTAATTGTAAATATTTTCAACACATAATATGTTCTGCCAGAAGTCCTCTATACAAAATTCAACAGGTAACTTGCTATCTAAGTATAAAGTTAACAAAGCAAATCCCCTAGGTTAGTACAATACCAGGAACATGAAGCCTGTTTAGAAGTCTAATGATATAATCTGGTTTTCATAGTAACCTACACAAATAATTAGGAAAAGTCTCTCTTTTTTTCATAAAGGAGGATAGTTGCCTTTGTCTTGCATTGCTGATAACTGATATGCTAGCTTAACTGCTCTATGTGCGAAACTGCTGCTTTGTCACATTATAATTCCCCCTCTCTGGATAGTGTATAGCTCCATGATTTGAATCGCTTGCTATTTAACAAGGAGTGCTGATGTGGAAAATTCAATATATTACTCTGGCGGAAACTATGGTAGAGTCATCACCACTGATATTGCAAGCTGCCTTCTAAAACAGATGTTGGATAATGAATTTCCTGGATTAGGATAAAGTACTGAAACACTTACTGAAAGTTAATATACCAGTCTCAAAACTAGCAGAAAGACATTTCTCTATTTAAGACACCAATGTGACTAAAACAGCCTTTTAAAACCAAGGATGAAGATTTAAATAATCAGACAATACCAGTGCTTCATAATTTAATGCAAATAAAAGCCTGATATAAAAATATAACTAATATCCTCCACGTTCACCTGCCATAGACCAGTAAGATATCTTTTTGCCAGTTTTAATTTTCAAAAAAACTAATTGGTTTGGAGAGGTTCTGACTAGTGGCTAGAGCCATGGATTCTATTCTCAGCTCTGCCACTAGCCTGCTGGGTGACCTAGGGCAAATTACTTTACCCCTCAGTTTCCCCAGCTGTAAAATGGGGATAATAATGCTGTCCTCCTTAGTCAAGTGCTTTGAGATCTATTTATGAAAAGTGCTATATAAGAGCTAGGTATGATTACCTATGTCCTGTAGCCCCATATGTGAAGTGAGGATTTTTTACCTTGAGGAATAAACAAGTTCTGTATTTTCTCTCATTAAATGTTGATAGGTTTCCTTTAAAGTACTCCATTGTAACCTAGCAGGTTCAGATGCTTCAGTTACATACTATGGTGAACTTGAACCACTACTTTTAATTTGGTTGTCAAATAAAGGAACCTTCAAGCAAATCTTGACAGGATCAAAGGTCCAGTCCAGATAACATTCAAAATAATGCACATGCTTACCTAAAGCACCTTAATTTATTGGGTATGCAATACTGAGTGGGAAATCTTGTAAGAATAGATTCTCTCAATTTTTGCTACTGTTCTTCCTACTTTTTGGTCTGGAAATACTATGGCAACTACTGCTTGGGGTTATCTTTGTAAAGCATGAATCATTATTACTACAACTCACTAGTGGTATTACTACTACACATCTACCACTTGCCCAGACTGAAACCGAAAGTACAGGAGCACTTGAAAACTGAAAATTAGTGGTGATGAAAGAAAAGTTATTTACATATATTTGAACCTCAAATACGGTATCATTTAGGTTGCATTTGTGTTTTGGATAAAGGTGAAAGTCCTATTTTATCCCATTTGGTTGGCTAATTGCTAGCTGAAGTATATGTAGTTTCACTCATGCAGAATTCATTCTTTAAAAGTCATGGATTGTGTAAGATGAAATGTCCTCTGAGGGTTCTAAGCTACATTTGCCTTTAATTTTATTATGTCAGGAGGGAAATTTGAATGCTAGATCATTTCTGAGATGTACCTGCGCTCTTATTTATTAAAGTACCAGGGTTACAATTTATATATGCCTAGATATTTTCTTGTGCAGGATTAGAGTATTGCGTATTTACTTTTCTAAATACTTAGAACAAGAAAAGGATTACTGTTTTTACAGACATTAAACTACATGTAACTGATTGCAGCATGTTGAAATTATGACGTTTTTAAGTGTTCAGTACATCTCGGTCAAGATGGAAACAAAAAAGCTTGTTTTCCACAATATTACATTACAAAATTACATTAAAGGAACATGATTAAGGTTGCAAAGTCAAGCATTCAGAAGTTAGGAAATACTAGAATGAAGGTGCTCATGCAACCTTAATTCAACCTCTTTGTGCGTATGCAATTAAAGATACAATCTTTAATAACATGATCTCATTATTTTTTCCACGGGGCCCCCACCTCATTTAGACAGGTTTCAGAGTGGTAGGCATGTTAGTCTGTATCAGCAAAAACAACTAGGAGTCTTTGTGGCACTTTAGAGACTGACAAATTTATTTGGGCATAAGCTTTCATGGGCTAAAACCCACTTCATCAGATGCATGGAGTGGAACATATAGTAGGGAGTTATAAATAGACAGCATATGAAAAGATGCGAGTTGCATTCGTGATTGACTTCAGTTGCAGCCGTGAGTGCTCTAAACTTCTGAAAATCAAGTCCCAGAGTCTCAAGACAGTCACCCAGAAAATAAGGAACACACAATAGTGACCACCTGTGACAAAATTAAGTGGATTAAATGACAAGGTTTAAGTGATTTGTTTAGCTTCACACAGGAACTCTGGCAGAAGCAACAACAGAATTCAGTTCTCTAAGGCAGCATTCAGCTCCCTTAACCATGGGACCATCCTTTCTTTTCCTGCAATCCCCTGCCTCACTCCCTACATTATTTCCAAATTTGGCCACAGATGAGACAGAGATCCTACAGACAAGTCTCTTTCACTACACAAACCAATTAAATCCTCAGAGAAGGATCATCCCATGCATTGAATGAGGCAGGTTGAAAAAGTCGTATGTGATCATGCAATTGAAGACTATCATAATGCACAAAGGAAGCCAAATTAAGGTTGCACAGGCAACCTTCATCCTGGCATTTCCTAACTTCTGAGTGTTTGAAACATAATTAATGTTCTTTCAACACAGATTTCTGTGTGTAGTCTCCTAGGCCAGAATTTTTAGCTCAGTTCCTTGAATATTAACTTGACCCCGATTAAGCAATGTGCGATAATGTAGTATGTTACCATTTTATTGTAACTTTGCCTCAAAAAAGGGTTTTTTTAATTTTAAAAATGGGTAAACTGATAAAAAATAACCTGGAAATTTCATCATGTGACACCCACATGAGTCATCAGCAAGGTTCATGGCAACTGGACTTCTCTGAATTAATGCTTGCTTCATGTCCAATAACTGTAGTTGAACTAGAACATACCTTGTAGAAAAACATATGATGATTTAAAAATTTGCATTGATGGAGAAACCACTACAACCTTTCATAAATTGTTCCAGTGGTTAATTATCCTGTTACTTATCCTCACTGTTAATTTGCACCTTATTTCTAGCCTGGATCTTGTTACACAATTGTCAGCTGGATTGAGGAGTCCTTTGTTATTAAATTTCGGTTCCCCATACAGTTACAAATTACTGGGATCAATAAAGGGGTAACCAGATGAAATGTAATGGCCTTGGGTATACAGAAGTTCTGCTCCAATGATCCAGTGATCTCGTCTGTCCTTAAACTCTATGCATCTACCTATAGATTGTGATCAAGTTACCTTTCAAACTTTTCTTTCAAGGATCACATCACACTGCAAACTCATATTCAGCTGATTATCCACCATGACCCTCAAGTCTTTTTCAAAATAAGTACTTCCCAGGATAGAGTCCTCCCTTGCCGCAAGCATGGCTGACATTCTTTCATTCTACATGTATTCTTTCATCCTTACATTTGGATGTATTGAAACACATGATGTTTGCTTCTGCCCAGCTTACCAAGCAAGCCACCTTGCTTTGTATCAGTAACCTAATCCTCTTTATTATTGATCACTTCTCCTATATTTGTGGTGACTATATGTTTTATTCCAGGTCACTAATAAAAATGTTAGCTAGAATAGGGCCAAGAAATGATCCCTGGGGGACCCCATTAGAAACACACCCACTCAATTCTCAGGATGGAACCATTAGCTCAAACAGCAGAGGAGTGTAACTGATAGCAGTAGTAGGTGATCATCCCTTAAGTGGACCAGCACCAGAGTGAGATGAGACACACACTTTGCCAGTGGGTTTCACAGTCATTTGCTGACAGCAGAAGAAAGGTGAGATTCAGGAGCCTTAGGTTCCATTCCAGGATCTGAAGCCATGCATGCACTGGTGGGCACAGATTCTTCTGCACATTCCCTGCAAGCGTGACCCCTTCTGTCTCATTCCTTCCAGCCTGCCTTGTCTCTTCCCAACCCTGGCTTCTCATCCTAGTCCCATTCTCTTCCCTTAGCCAGTCCCAATCTCTACTCCACAGGTTTCTCATCACAACTCCAGTCTCCTTGCCTAGTACGTCCTAATCTCACTCTTCCAGAATACCCATCCCAGTCCCATGTTCCTTGCCCAGTCATTCCCAATTTACCCTCCAACCCTCCAGTTCCTTGTACTGTGTTTCCTTGCACAGCCAGTCCCAGCCTTGCTCCTTTTCTATTTCTTTATCTAATCCGTCTCTCT
Source organism: Trachemys scripta elegans (assembly GCF_013100865.1). NCBI lineage: Eukaryota > Metazoa > Chordata > Testudines > Emydidae > Trachemys > Trachemys scripta. The sequence continues at coordinate 156,058,584 of NC_048300.1, read as the reverse complement.
TCTCCTTAGTCTCCAGCCATCTTGCCTCAACTAACATTTCCCATAACTAGTGGCTCCCAGTCCCAGTCTCCATCCTGAAGCTCCTGATTCAATTTCTGTGTCTTTGTGTTTCCCCCTCAAGGATGTTTGTCCAGTATCCCCATGCTCTAACTCCCAGTTTCCGCTCCATCCTCTGCCAGCTTCCAGTTCTAAGACCAGTCACCCGCTTCCAAGATCCAGCTATTGTCCCCTCTGTATTTGAATCAGGGCCAAAGGGAGAGTGACAGGATGGGTATGTGAGTGGGAAGGTTGGCATTGAGAGAAGAAGAGAGACAATCTCCCTGCTCTCTAGTCAGTTGCCCAAACCTGGACCCAGATCTGGCATGGCCCACTGCAACCCAGAGCTGCAATTGGTTGGAAAGTCCTTTTCAGCCCCATTCTGGAGAAGGCCTAGTGTGAACAGCATCTCCAGGAATTTAGCTGTTAAAATCTAAAATATCTCTACTGAGCATGTGTGAACTCTGACTTTTGAAAATGGTGTTTAACTTGGCCAAGTTTGGGCAGTTTTTCAAAGGGATAGCAAAAGCACATTCCTGACATAAAGGCCAATCCCTGCCAAATTTCAAGTCCCTGCTACGAAGCATGACTTGTCAAAGAAAACTTAGACATTTCAAAGAAAAGGTTGCCAGAATTTTTTAACATGGGATGGGCAAAATAATGTATTTTCCCCTAGTCACTTTCTCAGTGTTTTGGCTGAAATGGAAAAAAAAAAGAAAGAAAGAAAAAGGTCATCCTGAAGAAGACACCCAACATGGAAAATGTCAGCCTGAACGGTTAAATTTTGGCAAAGATATAAGCAACTTAAAACAAGGTGTTATAATAGGAAGTGTTGGGCAACTTTAATAGGCAGTGCTGCCTGCCCTTATAAATTTTGAGTTGTCTAAGTAGTGGGATTACATTATGGGTCATGGAATCAGTAAGTAAACTGGATTTCCAGTAATAACACCTTCTTCATTCAGCTATAATGAGATCACACATAGAATACTATATTTAGTTCTGGGTACCCCATTAGACTAATTGGAAAGAATTAAAAGAAGAATAACAAACAAAATATAAAACTGAAAAGAAAATGGAAGCAATAACTGACAAGAAAACATTAAAATAACCAATTATGTATTGGTTGGTTTGATGATTGGAACAACTGTTTACAAATATAGGAATTTAGCATTCCTACCACACCAAGAGATCCCATATACCTACTATCTCACATACAGCTTCCCGTGTATCATGATATGGCAGCTTTTCTTAAATGCTACCCTTGTTATAGTGACTACTATATATGAAGAATGTAATTAGAAATGAGGAACAAGAAATCATTTATAGTCAGACAAGGGGACATAATTAGCATTAAGAGTTTAAAACTGAGAAAACAATCACTTAGGTTGGTTAGTAAGAAAACATTTCTAACCATTATATTATTTTATTTCTTAAACATATTAGCACATAGAGAATGGAGTTCTGTTTTCCCAGTGGTTTCTTTGCCTCTAACTACAAGGAAAAGACAAGTTATGTAAACAGAAAAAATATATATATCTATGGTAACAAACAATCCAACTTGAAGTATTTCAGCATATAGTAAGATGAATACTTTATTTCTATTTAGTTTTTTAAAAATATCTTCACCTTTGAATTTGACATTTCCTAACAGCTGGTTGCATTTAGGTCCTGAGGCAAAGATGTGGACGCGTTGCTCCTTCAGACAAACATTAACTGCCAGGAAAAGCCCTCCATGAGTTGGTATTGATTAATTTTAATATACAATAGCAAAATAGTGTACATGATGCTTTACAGTAGGTAAAGGTGCTAAACAAAGAACAAAATCTCTCCCTTAAACATTTTACCTCCAAAAGGCATGAGTGCACACAAAGCAATGCATTGCAATAAAAGATAGCACCAACCATTGGATGTTGTCATGATCAGGCATGAAGTGATATGGAATAGGTTTCTCTAGTTTTATTGGAATGAAAGAACTATTAATTATCAGTAGATTTTTAAAATAACTTGTATAGCACCTGGTTTCCCAGGAACAGTGAACACAATTCTCCAAGCATATAGGGATGTTTTCAAAGGCAATGGGTTCCTCAAAGGAAAGCTGCAACTGGATGTAGGCCCCACAGTGGAACCTGTGTGCTCACTATGAAGGAATATTCCCGTAGCATTACATAATCCACTGTGCAAGTAGCTTGCAAGTCTGGGTTCTCATAGCACCTGTAGAGGCCAGTACAGCCTGGATGAGCAGCATGGCCAAAACAGTCCAGTGCAGGCATTGATGAGATGAAGGACCAAAATCCAACTACTAATGAGGAGAGATCTGATGCAACCAGAAGATGGAGATCCTGCCAAAAGGAGATGGCCAACAATTGGAGAAAGCAAGCACTGGAGTACAACAGGTCAGCCAAGATCCTATTAGCCCTGGAGATAGGCCTCGTAGGAGGAGCTAAGCATTAGAGAAACACCAGGAGTGGACTAAAGGAGTCATGAGGGGTACAGTGGCACCTATATGAGATGATTACCCAAGAGGGTCAAATGATCTGAAGGAACAGGAGGCACTTATGAGGCAGCAGGCAACACCCAGAGCCTACAGAGATACAGAGATCATCATAGAATGGAGAAACAGAGAACCATCTGGAGGCCATTCCTACAAGGAGGAGTTTGCTAGATTCAGAAACAGGTGACAGGAAGACAGAGATAGGTCACTCCTGGTGTGGTTGCCTGTTGAGACTATCTCAAAGACTATGTAACCTGCTGAGTCTGTGTGGTAAAGATGAAACTCCAAATTGGCTATGTGCTAGCAACCTCTAGCCGAAGCTACAAAGGGTGTGTGTGTCGGGGGGTCTGCGTGCCAATTATTTGTTTTTAATAGGTATACTGAAATGTTTGTAAAATAGGGGAAATGTATCATGATTAGTGAAACTAGAGTCAGAGGGCTAATGTTCCCTGGAGGGACTGTTATTGACAAGACACCAGTGGAAAAGGGAACACAGGGAGCTAGGCTGAAAACAACTGAAAACAACTCAGACACATGGACAGAGCAGTCCACAGGATTTAACAGTTTCACTTGTTCAACTTAAACAACATTCAGCTTCACTTTTTGTGAAAGAAACAGTCTGCATACAAAAAGAACAGGAGTACTTGTGGCACCTTAGAGACTAACAAATTTATTTGAGCATAAGCTTTTGTGGACTACAGCCCACTTCTTCAGATGCATAGAATGGAACATATAGCGAGGAGATATATATACATACAGAACATGAAAAGGTGGAAGTAGCCATATCAACTCTAAGAGGCTAATTACTGTATATACTCATTCATAAGCCAAATTTTTTTTAGTAAAAAAGGGAAGCACCAGAGAAGGGGGTCGGCTTACGAACGGGTATAGAGAGGAAGAGGTGGGAAACAGCCCCTCCCCCCAACAGAGGGAGCAAGCAGAGGCAGCAAAGCCAGAAGGGAAGAAGCGGGGCCAGAGTCTCTCCGCTTCTGGCCACGCTGCTCTCCCCCCAGCCTCCGAAGCAGCTGCAGCTCCGGGGCTGGCAGGCTGCAGCTGTGCCGCTCGGCCCAGCCCCCAGAGCAGGCTGTGTCCACACCGCCGGAGCACGCTGTGGCCGTGCCACCTGGCCCAGCCTGCTGGAACATGCTGCAGCCGCGCCGCCCGGTCTGGCCTGTCGGAGTAGGCTGCGGCCGCGGCCATGCTACCCAGCCTGCCAGAGCAGCTCCAGCCAGGTCAGAGACATCCTCCCCTGGCCCTCCCCAGATAAGGTGGGAAGGGACAGGATGGGGAGAATGTGGGGGTCCCAGGCTGGGGTGGGGTCATGTGGGGGGTGGTCACAGGGGTTACTCCCCTGACTCCCAGCTTCTCCCCCTCAAAAAAATTCCCCACCAGTTGCTGTTCCGGCACATGAGGATAAGCAGCTGGTGCGCCAGGACACTTTGTTTACTTAGGTTTACCTCCGTGCCTGCGGACGCTCGAGGTAAACAAACCATCTTGGCCCACCAGCGGCTTATCCTGATGGCCCGGGAGCCAAAGTTTGCTGACCCCTGAATTATAGAGTTGGCTTATGAACAGGTTATAAAAATTTTCCATTTTTACTTATCCATCCTTGGGGGGGTCAGTTTATAAATGAACTGGCTTATGATCGAGTATATCCGGCAATTAAGATGAGCTATTATCTGCAGGAAAAAAAAAAAAACTTTCTTAAGCCCAACAAAGAAAATAACAGAACACCACTAGCTGTCACCTTCAGACCCCAACTAAAACCTCTCTAACGCATCATCAAAGATCTACAACCTATCCTGAAAGATGATCCCTCACTCTCACAGATCTTGGGGGACATACCAGTCCTCGCTTACAGACAGCCCCCCAACCTGAAGCAAATACTCACGAGCAACCACACACCACACAACAAAAACACTAACCCAGGAACCTATCCTTGCAACAAAGCCCGATGCCCACTCTGTCCACAAATCTATTCAAGTGACACCATCATAGAACCTAATCACATCAGCCACGTCATCAGGGGCTCATTCACCTGCACATCTACCAATGTGATATATATGCCATCATGTGCCAGCAATGCCCCTCTGCCATGTACATTGGCCAAACTGGACAGTCTCTACGCAAAAGAATTAATGGACACAAATCTGACATCAGGAATCATAACATTCAAAAACCAGTAGGAGAACACTTCAACCTCTCTGGTCACTCAGTAACAGACTTAAAGATGGCAATTTTGCAATAGAAAAGCTTCAGAAACAGACTCCAAGGAAAAACTGCTGAACTTGAATTAATATGCAAACTAGATACCATTAATTTAAGCTTGAATAGAGACCGAGAATGGCTGAGTCATTACACAGATTAAATCTATTTCCCCTCGTTAAGTATCCTCAAAAAAAAAAAATGGGAGTGAGGGACCATCCGCTGAATTGCCGCTGAATAGCTGGACATGCCGCCCCTCTGTGGAGCGGCCACCCCAAGCACCTGCTTGCAAGGCTGGTGCCTGGAGCCGGCCCTGATCCTCACACCTCTTGTCAACTGTCTGAAATGGGCCATCTTGATTATCATTACAAAAGTTTTTTTTCTCCTGCTGATAACAGCTCATCTTAATTAATTAGCCTCTTAGAGTTGATATGGCAACGTCCACCTTTTCATGTTCTGTATGCATATATATCTCCTTACTATATGTTCCATTCTATGCATCGGAAGAAGTGGGCTGTAGCCCACGAAAGCTTATGCTCAAATAAATTTGTTAGTTTCTAAGGTGCCACAAGTACTCCTGTTCTTTTCGCAGATACAGACTAACAATGGTGCTACTCTGAAGTCTGCATGCAGACATCCTGGAAAATTAACTGTGAGATTGAAAACTGCAGCATGTGATGTGCAGCTCTACCTGAATAGATAATTTATAATTTTTGCAAGTTACAATATTCATAAAATATTACAGTATATGCAGGGGCTATAAAATAGCCATAGAATTGTTTTTTTATTTTGAAATGGATGCATAACTGTGCTAGGAAATAGGGCGGATGTTCCAGGGCTACCCACACTCTGAACCCCTCTGCCCCACTCCCCAGCCTGGAGCTCCCTCGTGCATCTCAAACCCTTCATCCCTGGCCCCACCCCAAAGCCCACACCTTCAGCCCGGAGCCCCCTCCTGCACCTTGAACACCTCATTTCTGGCCCCAACCCAGGGCTCGCACCCCCAGTTACAGCCCTCAACCCCCTACCCCAGCCCAGTGAAAGTGAGTGAGGGTGGGGGAGAGTGAGCCACAGAGGGAGGGGGAATGTAGTGAGTGGGGGGCAGGGCCTCGGGGAAGGGGCAGGGCTAGGGTGTTCAGTTTTGTGAGATTAGAGTTGGCAATCCTACTGGTGCATAATCAATACCCAGTGTTGGAATGATGCCATCATGACTACAAGAAGTGAGGGGAGGAAATATTTAAAGGGTAATAGGGGGGTCCAGATGATAGTGGCCTGAGTAACCATAGGAACTTATCACAGTCACTGTGTATCCCCATTTTGTCCCCTTCATTTGTCTGTTTATGACACTCATTTCTGTCATGTCAGTTTTAGACAATATGTTCTTCTGGTCAGGGAGCTAACTGTAGTTCTTTCTTGGAGGTATTTAATAGATGCTCAGTACATAATAATACATTAATAATAGATACTTAAATAATAAAGAATTCAAAGATGATACCAAGACTGCAAGCCTGAGTGATAGAAAACATATTGTTGTTGTCAGGGATAGAAAATGGAGGGAGAGGAAAGGGTTCAGGAGCAAAGATAGTAAATTCAGATTTAGACATATTGAACCAGATCCTCAACTGGTGTTATATAGGTTTTGCTCCACTGAAGTCATGGAATTATATTGATTTACACCAACTGAGGATCTGGTCCACTTGGTGGCAGCAGGAAACCCAGGAAGAAATAGTGATAGGCAGAGATGTGAGAATGGAGAATGTCAGATGAATTTTGGAATCATGGACAGGAAAGTGACAGTTGAACTCCCAGGAATGAATCGAACATACCAGCATAGAATGTAGACAGAGAAGGAGTGGAAGAACTGGGAAGAAGGCATGTGAGATAAGTGGGAAAAACTGAACAGAGGAGCCAGCCAGAGACTCCAGCCATTAGGAACAGAAACAAATTCATTCAGATTCTAAAGCCAGAAGGTACAACCGTGATCATCTAATCTGACCTCCTGTATTACACAGCCCATAGAACTTCCCTTAAAATAATTCCTAGGACATATCTTTTATGAGAACATTACATCTTGTAAGTGATGGAGAATCCACCACAACACTTGGTGAGCTGTTCCAATTGTTAATGAGCCTTACTGTAAATATAAAAAGGCATTTCCTGTATGAATTTGTCTAGCTTCAAATTCCAGCCACTGTTTTTTGTTAAACCCTTGCTTCTAGATTAAAGAGCCCATTATCAAATATTTGTTCTCAATCCAGTTATTTATAGACTGTGATAACATAACCCCTTAACCTTCTCTTTGTTAAAATATATAGATTAAGCTTTTTGAGTCTAACCGTATAAGGCATGTTTTTTTTCCAATCCTTCCATCATTCTCATGGCTATTCTCTGGACCCGCTCCAGTTTCTCAATATCCTTTTTCTTGTGGACTTGAGAACTGGAAGAAGTATTCCAGCAGAGGTCACACCAGTGCCAAATACAGAGATAATATAACCTCTCTACTCCTACCTGAGATTCCTCTTCTTTTGCATTCAAGGACTGACTGAGCCTTTTTGGCCAAAATGTTGCACTGAGAGCTCATGTTCAGCTGATTATTCATGATTACTTCCAAGCCTTTTTCAGAATTACTGCTTGCCAGGATAGAGTTTCCCTTCCTGTAAGCATGGCTTGAATTCTTTGTTCCTAGATTTATAACTTTACATTTGGTCATATTAAAACACATGGTTTGCTTGTGCCCAATTTACCAAGCAATCCAATCACCCTGTACAAGTGAACTGTCCTCTTCATTATTTACCACTCCACAAATCTTTGTCTCATCTGCAGACTTTATCAGTGATGCTTTTACAGGTTCTTCCAGGTCATTGATAAAAATGTTAAATAATGTTGGGCCAAAACTGACCCTGTGGACCCGACTGGGCACACACACACACTCAATGATGATTCCTTGTTTACAATTACATTTTGAGACCTATCAATAGGCCAGTTTTTAATCCATTTAATGTGTGCCATGTAAATTGTATAGTATGTGGTATCAAGTCCAAACATCTTATAGAAGACCAAGCATATTACAAGCAGCTATTGGCAGGAAAGGGTAAAATGGAGCCCTGCTGGGGCCACCCCTCCCACAGAACTCTTCTGGACCAGACCAGCACAGGGGAGTTTCCTCCACATTCTGGGCGTGCTAGGCCTCAGGTGATACCTCCCCTCCCACTGCCATATGACCTTGGGGGAAAACTGCAGAGAAGAGTCAGTGAGAGACTCCTGCCAGTGAGAGCAGGGGCAGTAGCAATCAAACAGGGACTTTGGACTTTTAATTAGACTTTCTCTGCCTTGTTCTGACTGACTGTTTCCTCCAACTCTCCCTGTTCCCCATCCTCACAGTTTCATCACAACAAGTTCACTCAACACCTGCCCCCGTATCATCTCCTCCCCTGCCTTGTCCTCCTACCCTCCCCTCTCTTTGGCTTATCCCACCCATGGAAAAACTAACATGACATTTGCTCACATCACATCATTCATTGTGATTGGATGTTAGATCCCTTCCCCCATCCTGTGGCTGTCTTGCTTAATTAAAATGTCAGCTCTTCAGAGGAAGGACCATCTACTACTCTGTGTTTGTTTATTGCCCAGCACAATGGGGCCCCATTCTTGATTGGCTCTTAGGCACTACCATAATAAACATGATTAACAACACAGCTAGCACATATCCCTAGGGGATGGGGATATGGACAGGACAGGAGACAAAGAATTTAACACAAAATGTTAACTCTACTATCCTATAGAACTGAAGGAAGAATTATAACCCCAATACTTCTATAGGCTAGTTCAAAACCATTTATACTGAAGATCAAACTATTCAATTCAATGGACTCTAAAAAATAATCTGCATAGCATATATGTTTCATTACAATTAAATTCTAAGGAAATTTCGATAAGGGAGCTTTAGACGGGGGGGGAAACTTACTAGAATAATTTAGGCTGACCTGGAGGATATACTATAGGGAGTAACCACACATTGTCAGAGAGATGGATTACATGACCTACTGTAATAGGTCTTATTCACCTTTAGCTTCTAATAATTGTCTTGCTCCCTAGAATATTACAGTCCTGTGTAAATCAGGTTAATATTTTTAGTATTTAGTAGTACATTAGCAATCTTTTTTTAACATAGTAAAAGTGACTGGTTTACTCTGTGATATTATGGTCAGGGCGACTGTTGTACAAAATCCCGGCTCTCTAACATGACTTGATTGCTCATTCATCCAATCTTTTAAATGTGATAGCCTGACAGGAAACGTACTTTAAGGTTTTCAAAGGCAGAATTACTAAAATTCAGTACAGTGTAAATTACTGAACACTTTTACGTGATGTACATATCTACTGGGCATTGGCCACAAAGTGACCTTGGCAGAGCTAGTTACAGTCACGTTTAAAATGCACAATTTAACATGAAGCAAACAAAAAGGTAGTTATCACATCAGCTTCTGCACAAGTAACCACTCTTTCTTGAGTTTTTGGCACCTAGTCAGTAAAGTTCACAAAAGCATCACAAAGGTTCTATAATTACAGTTATTATAGTTCAAATAGGTTAGCTACAGTGATGCAAAAACATTAGCTCTACAACCACCCATGTACCATGTTCAATTGACAAAATAGCTTACCATAAAGATTCCATATTATCCCGTCGATGTCCCAGTGAGAATACTACAGTGGGTGGCATGTTACAGGAAAAAATATATTTATTTGTATTGTAAGGATAGGATTGTACAGTATGTCCTAGGATGCTACAACATTGTCTGTTGCCCAGTTTATCTTTTAAAAAAACCTCAGGAATTTATCACAATTTGGGGGGTTTATTTGTTTTACTCCATGGGTCCCACTGGAATATTCAGAGTAATATAATAGATGTTGAGATGATGTTTGCCTTGTATGTATTGTATAGCACAGACCTAACAGTCATCTGCATCAAAGATTCCACTGTTTCTACATGCAGAGCCTTCTCATACAGCGTAAGACTTGAGGAGGCCTCTTGTATTGACAACATTAGTAGTGTATTTCGAACACGAGGGCAACAAATACAGAAAAACTATATGATTCATCCAGTAGTTAGAGTACATTGAGGTACTAGTAGTGTAAATAGCAACTGAGCTAAATCCTCTTCTCATTTTGCACCTGTGCAACCTTTGTGACCTCAATGCATTCACACAGTGTATAAGAATTTATACAGATTCTTTTTGTCTTTGATGATTGAACTTGCAGTGAGTCTTGTGCCATTTGCACTCTAGTCTCCTTTTTTCACATTTTACCTGGCAGGTCATTGGCAACCACGGTGATCTCTGTGGCCAGAAAGCATGTGTGTGTACATGCATTCAGGTGTACACACACAATATTTTGAGTCTAATCATGACTATAGCTGGTCAAAACATTTTGAATTTTGAAATTTTTGAGAAAAGGGACATGCTTTTCACAATATTTTTTGTGAAAAAAATGTATCCTTCCTTTTATTGACCACCTACAAAAAAGTAGCAGATCATAAGTATCTTTGCTGCTTAATTAGTTCATCTATTGATTGGGTTGATGGGCATGTTTTGATGTCAATAGACATATTTAATACATGTTTATTTGAATCCTCTCTGAATTTGTGTTGCTAAGGAATTTTATAACTTAAAAAAACCTCATTCTTCTTCTGGTAGTTCATCAGAATGGTTGTTTTGAAATGTATTGAAATAATCAAATGTGTGCATTTCATTAAATAGCAAAATTCTTGTTATTTAACTTGTCACTGACCTTAGAGATGTTCAATTGTAATTGCTGTCATCTCTCTCCCTCCTTATTACCAATGTTTGGCAAAGAGAAATGTCTAAATACAAAACCAAAAAACCAAACCAAATTAAAAACAAACAAACACCTAACACCTTAAAAGGCTATGCCCATTTTAATCTGGGGCAAAATATCCATGGGCTTCAACATGAATAGAATCAAGCCGAAAATAACCAATTTATTTTCCAGAATTTCCCCAAATGCTTCCTTAGTCTAGTGCTGTGATAAAGCCAGATAATGTACCAAATCATTTCAAAAGAAAGACTATGCTGCTACAGTTGCTGAGCCTCTGAAATAGTTTGTTTTTTTGTCTAGTGACACTGATGTCCTTCAGCATGTATGATATCTTAAAGAGCAAGCTATTTATTAAATACTCATCTCAGCAAAATGCTTGTAAAGGTCTGATGTTCTTTCACTTTTCCACAGAACCCATCATTTCTATTAACAAAGAGAAAAAAGCATATGACCCAGTCATGGTGCAATAACAGAAACAACTTGCTGATGTTGCTTTTAAAGACATGTCTGTCATGACCTTGTGACTATTTAGAGGACATAAAGAACAGTCCAGCATGTTGCACTCTTAAAAGCTGTAACAAAATTAAGAGGTCCTGATCTTGAAGTTCTTGGTCAGTCAAAATACTGCTGTTCTCAAGCCTAGGTGGGTGGGTTGGCTTGAGAGCCTGAGCTCCAGCCCATGCCACAACAACCACATTGCTATTTGTAGTGTGCTATCTCAAGCCTCGCTAGTGCACGTCTGTCTCCTCGGGCTGGGAGGCTCACTCCTAGTTGGAGTGTGACATAGTCTAAGGGGATTTATGTTTTTTTATGTGTACTGAGGTCAAAGAGAGTTCTGTCCCTGTAGAGCAATGCTGGATCCAGCTAAATCAGTGATCCTCAGACTGAGGTTCACGAGCCGCAAGTGGCTCTTTAATGTGTCTTCTGCAGCTCTTTGTAGAACATAATATTAAAACGCTGTTTGATTTAATTATTAACCAATCAGGATGATTTTACTATGTCGTTAACCAATTAAGTTATCAACTTGCATTGAGTTATTAATTTATTATTATATATAATACTATAGTAAATAAAACAATGAATTCACACTACTGTGGCTCTTTTGGGTAATGTTGATTGCTAATTTGGCTCCTGAATCATCGGTCTCAGTATCACTGGGCTAAATTATAGTCACTTACAACAATGCATATGCAGAATAATTACATTAGTCAACAGAGTTACTTTGGATTTGCAATGATGTAAGTCAGAGGGAAATTTGGTCCTTTGTCTGAAGGAGAGAGGAAGGGCAAAGCTTAAGCCTTAACAATAATGAATCAAAACTCAAAAATCTAATTAAAATTTAGGGTGAAGAGAAAATCCTTTTAAGTTCAACAAGACTTAAGAAGAGTATATGAACAAAAGAAAAAGCAGAGAGAGAAGAAACAGATGGTGTTCAAAATATCACAAGTGAATAAGCAAGACATAAAGAACAAGTTGCTACAAAATCAAAAACTGTCAAATAAGTACCAAGAGTAACAAAGATATACTCTGGCAGACTCAGACTCCACAGGCATCTTAGAGTGCCACCAGGCATATTATCGAGAAACACGCTTTGTTAGGATGTCATTGTTTTATAATGACTCCAACACCACCTGCCAAGCTATCTGCACTCTCTCCAGCAGCTATTTCTTGTCACCACCATCGTCTGTCTTTAGGTTTTGTGGGGTCCTGTATGAAATCAGATCTGTAGGCCCACAAGCAAATGTCCATGCTTCACACAACTTGGGGTCAGGGAGGAGAGTATTTCATAGCCAGTTGCAGTAGGGCTATATAACTGCTGAATTTTCACCTGATTGCAGATGAGAACAGAGAATAGTGGAGGTCCAGAAGCCCCATGTAGTCATTGCCACTGGACATCACAATTCAATAAAAATAGAATTATAGCATCTAACACCTAATAAACTACTGGGGAGGGGGAACCTGTCTACCTTGAGGTTTTTTGGTCACTTTTCTCCTTGCCCATTTCTCTATGCATGCTCTGCCTTTTTCTTTATATCTTGGCTTGTTTTTTTTTGCAGATTCCATGTGCTCCCATGAAATATAATATATAATTAATGGAGATATTCCATCTCCTAGAACTGGAAGAGACCTTGCAAGGTCATTGAGTTGAGTCCAGTCCCCTGCCTTCACCAGCAGGACCAAGTACTGATTTTGCCCCAGATCCCCAAGTGGCCCCCTCAAGGGATTGAACTCACAACCCTGGGTTTAGCAGGCCAATGCTCAAACCACTGAGCTATCCCTCCCCCCCTAAATGAAAACTATGTGTTCATTTATGTATGTAAAGCTTTTCATCGCTCTGGCTATAGGACATCTTTTTTTCTGGATTGTTCCCTCCTATCTTTTCCCCCACTTTTCTATTTTTACCCAAATAAAATGTGTGGTCCCTGCCTCTCATCCAGTATTACTTTTTACATTATTTAACTCTTCATTCTTACTTTCCTCTCTTCCTTTTGTTCAACCTCTCTCATTTGTTAAACCTCTTCCTCCCATTCCTTTGTCTCCCAGTCTCACACATTCCCTTTTTCTTCACACATCTTCTCCTCATTCCCCTCAGTCATTTTCACCACTGTGTTATTCCCTGCTTATCTCTTCTCCATGTCATTCCTTTCTTTCTGATCTATCTCCATTCCTTCATCCTTCCGTTCATTCTAATTCAACCTCCACCTTGGTCTAATACCTCCCTTCTACTCCATCCCTCCATGATTTCAATCCCTCATCACTGTTGCCTCCTCTTTCCAAGCTCCATTGGTTCCTCTGCAGATCAGGGGAGGAGATTGGGAAAAGGAGCATTAAACTTCCTCTCCTGCTCAGAGCACCCATGGCAGGGCAGAAAGCTTTGAAGGAAAGCATCCCAGGGTCTGGATATTTTAAGGGTAGCCAGTGGAAACTAGTCCTAGATCAGCCATGAGACCAAATAAAGCAATACACATGACCGGGCCAACCTTAGGAGCCTTTCATTCAACAATTCATATTTAGATTCATAGAGTTTAAGGCCAGAAAGGACCACCAGATCATCTTTCTGCCCTTCTGTATAACACAGGCCACACTTACTACCCAACACCTGCACACTAAACCCAGCAAACAAAATTAGACCAAGATATTATAGCCCAGGGGGACTAGACAATTATGTGCTGCAGTCAGAGAATAAGAGGGACTGAGGTGCATCAGTGCTTGAGGCCCCTGCAACGGCATGGAAATGATTACATGAGATATACCCATTAATCCTGACTAGTGACCTACACCCATATGCTGCAAAGGAAGATGACAAACAAACAAAAACAGGTCACTGCCAATCTAATTTTGGGGGAAATTCCTTCCTGACCCCACTTATAGTGACCCATTAGACCCTGAGCATGTGATTAATATTATTTTAATCACTTGCTACAGTATTGTGGCTAGTATTTTTAGAGAGTCACTTATCCCTTCCTCCACTTTGCAAATACTACAGTCATTCCTTTTCTTTCGGTGTCCTCAGAACACTGTATTGTAACAGGATAATGTATTCAGTTTCTGCCCAGTACTTTCTTCAGTTCACTAACCAACAACTGTTTTCCCCATACACTGGATAAATGACCTGCCAATATTCCATAGCAAATTCTATGCCTTTGAGTTACAAACACATTTTAAGAAGTCTGTTCTACTTAATATAGCCATGCATTTGTCATTCTTCATAGTTCTTACTCTTTTCTTACATTTTTTGCCCAGACTGGCTTGTTTCATCATTACTATCATCATTTGCAGAGCTATATGGACATAGGACCTTCTTACTAAAGTCTGCTGATACATGGAATTAGTTGCATCAAGGATATATAGTTTGATTAAGTTCATACCCTGAATCAATGGCAGAGATTGTATTAGAACTCACAAATTCCTATCCTAACGCCTACTCCTGTGCTCTGGTCACAATACCATCTCCCCAGTACAAGTAAATAGCTTGATTTTTTCCATTATTATTGGATAGCTAATTATATTTTGATAGCATGCACCATGGACTCTGCAATCTGGACTCACAAAGGAAGACATAGTCCCTGCCCCTAAAAGCTCACAATCTATGAATGAAAAGGTGAGGGAGAGGGCTAAAACATACATAAATAAAAAAACAACGATCAAATATATTACATTATTTATTATAAATACCAAGTAATCCTAAATGGAAATGATATTTTATTAATATAATCCAAAACAAAATGACAATTTTTGCAATTTTTACACATGTTGCATAAAACAACATCCTGAAAGAGTTGGAGCAGACTAGAACCCTTGAATGTATTCGTGCATGATTTGCCCTTGAAGAATATGGAGTCAAAGTTATCCCTGGGTAATTTCAGTGAAAACAATGGAGTTACTGTAAGCGTGAATATGATTCATGATGTAAAGAGCAGGATTTAAACCACACTGCTTATGATGTTGTCTATTTACATCTCCTAGTCCCCAGCAAAGAATATTTCTAAATGATCTTAAGTTTTGCCCTTCTTTATTCAACCTTTAAAAATATAGATTTTATAGCTCTAACAAGGTACCATCTGAATCCATTTGAAAAGGAAATATTGCTATCTTGGATTTCTGCTTCTTTGATGATTCATAGAAGCTAAGGCCAAAAGAGACCATTGTGATTGTCTAATCTAAACTCCGGTATAACACAGGCCATAGAACTCCACAAAGTAATTTCTTTGGAACTAGAGCATATCTTTAAAACAAAAACAAAAAAATCCAGTCTTGTATTTAAATTGTCAGTGATAGAGAATCTACCATAACCCTTGGTAAATTGTTCCAATGATTAATTACCCTCACTATTAAAAAAAATATGTTATATCTTTGTCTTTTGATTGAAGAGCCCACTATCAAATATTTGTTCTCCATGTAGGAACTTACAGACACTGGTCAAGTAAGCTATCCATTATAACCTGGTGTTTGTTAAGATAAACAGATTAAGATCCATGAGTCTGTAGCTATAAAGTATCCTTTAATCATTTTTGTGGCTCTTCTCTGAACCCTCTCTAGTTCATCAACATCCTTCCTGATTTGTGGATACCAGAACTGGACACAGTATTTCATTAGTAGTCCAACCAATGCCAAATACAAAGTATAATAAACTCTTTACTCCTACTTGAGATTGCCCGGTTTACGCATTCAAGGATCACATCAGCCTTTTTGGCCTCACCATTACACTGAGAGCTCATATTTATCTGATTATACACCAGAACTCCTAAATCTTTTTCAAAGTCACTGCTTTCCAGGATAGTCATTGTCATAACTATAAAGGGAAGGGTAATAGCTGTCCTGTGTACAGTACTATAAAATCCCTCCTGGCCAAAGACTCCAAAATCCTTTTCCCTGTAAAGGGTTAAGAAGCTCAGGTAACCTGGCTGGCATCTGACCCAAAGGACCAATAAGGAGACCAGATACTTTCAAATCTTGGTGGGGGGGAAGGCTTTTGTTTGTGCTCTTTGTTTGGGAGTGCGTTCGCTCTTGGGACTGAGAGGGATCAGACATCAATCCAGGTTCTCCCCATCTTTCTAAACAAGTCTCTCATATTGCAAACTTGTAAGTAAAATGCCAGGCAAGGCGTCTTAGTTTTACTTTGTTTTCTCAACTTGTAAATGTACTTTTTACTAGAGTGTTTATCTTTGTTTGCTGTACTTTGAACCTAAGACTAGAGGGGAGTCCTCTGAGCTCTTTAAGTTTGATTACCCTGTAAAGTTATTTTCCATACTGATTTTACAGAGATGATTTTTACCTTTTTCTTTAATTAAAAACCTTCTTTTTAAGAACCTGATTGATTTTTCCTTGTTTTTAGATCCAAGAGGGTTGGATCTGTATTCACCAGGAGTCGGTGAAAGGAAGGAGGGGGAATGGTTAATTTCTCCTTGTTTTAGATCCAAGGGGTTTGGATCTGTATTCACCATGGAATTGGTGAAGGTCTCTCAAGGCTTCCCAGGGAAGGGAACTAGCCTTGGGACGGTGGCAGCGGACCAGAGCTAAGCTGGTAGTAAGCTTAAAAGTTTTCATGCAGGCCCCTACATTTGTACCCTAAAGTTCAAAGTGGGGATACAGCCTTAACAGTCATAGATGTCATCACATAAAATTTTCACACTAGGGTTTTGTAGCTTTATGCCGTCAAATGCAAGTAATGTAGAGAACATTCCCTAGGTTTTTTTTTTTTTTTTTTTTTTTTACACTCTGGAATATCTAGAAGCTTACTCAAGGGCCCCACTCATCATGTTTCATCCTCACATGCCTCAGACTGGTGTCAGAATGTCAGACATTTTCTTTTAAGAGTGGAAGCTTCTCTAACACCAGCTCATTAAAGTACTGAGATGTCAATACATTTTTCATCAGAAAATGACCATCTTCTTTCCCACAGTTTTGTTGAAGCAACCATTCTTAGAAGGAATGAAAAACTGTAAAATCGATACTCAGTGGATAGTCTCCAATCACCCCACCTCAGAGATGCCTCTAAACCAGTGGTGGGCAACCTGTGGCCTATGGCCCATATGTGACCCATCAGGGTAATCCGCTGGCGGGCCGCCAGACAGTTTGTTTACAGGTGCACGGCCACCTGCAGCTCCCAGTGACTGTGGTTTGCTGTTCTCGGTCAATGGGAGCTGCGGGAAGCAACGTGGGCCACAGTGAAACTGTAAACAAACTGTCTGGTGGCCCACCAGCAGATTACCCTGATGGGCTGTGTGCAGCCCGCAGGCTGCAGGTTGCCCACCACTGCTCTAAACTCAGAGAGGAGGTAGCTGTGGGAGTTATAAACTTGTATTCAAGAAAAGCACAATTTCAAGGTAAGTAATTTTCCCATCTTTAAAGACATACCATAAACACAGGATCCTGACTATTGTAGGGATGCCGCCATAAAATACAGGTAACAAGTGAAATCAGTGGCAAAATCCTAAAATGACTGCACATCACAGATTTTGGTTCTTACATAACCATATAGGTTTCAACATTAGGTCACACCAATGGAATAAGATTCCAGCTTGTGGGAGAATTTGGGTCTCTTCCATTGTGAAACAATAACTACTGTATTACGACTATGATACGGGTCTCCTTCTAGAATTTTAATACAAGCTATACTACCACGTAAAATATGCAGAAAGAATATAAATTGTCTTACCAATGCCAGGGACTACACAGACTTGATTATAACAAAAAAAAAAAAAAAAACCTCTTCTATGGAACAACTGTTAACCAGTTATTTTTAATATATTTCTCCTTACAGGTAACAGCACATCATACGAAAAGATGCATTCAGACAGTTATGAAAACAGTTATTTTGATAGCTGATGAGTCAATTGTCTAATTAACAGAAACCAGACTGTTGGGTGGATTCCACATAATCCCAGATTTTAAAAGTCTGACTATCATTTTTGTGGAAAGATGTGAAGCAGCATCTAACAAGTCTAGCTCTAGTGGTGTGGGGCCATGTAGTCAGGCTGAGTAGCTTATTTAAACATGAATTCTGTGTGTGTAAGGAAGGAATCTATGACCCTTGAAGTATCAGCAGGAAAAAATTGGCACCAGATAGCTTCAGTTAGGAAAACCTGATGCTTGCTTTTCACAAACACTGAAATGTGACTTTTTGTGCAAACCCCTGAAATCACCAGAGACCAGTGGCTCAAAGGGAACTCTCAAAGCATCATGATAAACACATAGGCCCCTGGGGCATGGAGGAAGTTCATATCTCTCAAACACAGCAGGAATCTGACAACAAGAGGTTGTGGGGCCAATCGACCACCTGCAGCTATTTCATATTGAAAAATGCTGCCAAATGAATGCGGATGGGATTTGTTTTAAAACCAGACACAGAAATGAGAAAAGCAGGAAGACAAGCAGTGTGAAGGGCCAGGCTCCAATAGCTCCAAGAGATGCTTATTTACTTATTTTTTAGGTGTAAAGGTAAAAATTTCAAAAAATACCTATGTGACTTAGGAGTTTAAGTCCCATTTTTGTGAAAGCCAGGATGACCTGAGAACATTGTAACTGTGACACTAACACTCAAGAGGTCTGCCCATCATGTAACTAGAGAGTGGGATGTTGATTAGAAAGGAATGCAGGACCTTAGATCGAAGTGATTATTCATGACCAGATAATTCAGCCTGGTGGGGTTGTACATGATCTCCCAATGGGATCAGTAGGGGACTGCAGGGAGCATGTCTCTTTGTGATCAAGTCTGAAACACAGAATCCTAGTGGATGGAAAAGGCAACTTTAACTAATGCAATTTTCTCTTTATTGCTAATAAAGAAATTATGTGAATGACCACTTGAATCAACACCTCTGATTTGGATACAAGAATTGTGAAGGTCCTTGATGCATAGTAGATTCTGGATTTCCTCAACAATTGTTGAGTTGTTTGAGGAGACATCAAGAGCTCCTGGCTTCAAAGTGCTCCAGGCTTCACTTGTTTAAGTAAACAAAATTGGAAGGATGGGGAGATCCCATCTGAGTCAATACAGGACTGTTCTGAGTCAGAGAACCCTGTGGTTATCTGTCACTACCATATAATGTGAGATGATATGTAATGATTATTTCAAGTGGGAATTCAGAATCTACTGATATTGTCTCATGGAGACAAGCCACGAGAATTCACAGTCACCAGGGGGTCACTATTCCATGCGGGGTTCAAAAATTGACATCTGATGACTGTCAAATTCTTTTTGCCAGTTTGGTTGTGTCCCAGAACCCTTCACAAGGTGTGCAGATTGAGATTAGCCATGGTAAACAAGGCTCCTATGTGTTCCAATCCTCAGATTGGAGATCAGCTGGAATCTGAACAGTTTAGTTTGAATCCTAGTGATTCCACTGCTTGGCAAGTTTCTCACATTTGTTTTTAGACACCTTTCACAGCAGTGTCCTTCATTAACTGAACACTCAGATAAGGGAACAAGCTTACATCCAGACTATGTAAATAGGCCGCAACTTCTTACCAAATGACTGGTGAGAACCAGCAGTGCTGATACCAGCTCATAAAGCAAAGCATTAAGGGTATGTCTACACTAGAACTGGAGATGTAATTTCCAGCTTGATGAGATATACCCATGCTAATTCTGATCAACCTAGTGCACTAAAAACAGAAGTGTAGCAGTAGTGGTGCAGGCAGTGGTCAGGGCTAACTTTCCATAATCATGCCTAGGGTTCCAGATGGGATCATGCTCTGGACAGCTAGCCCATTCCACTGCTTGTGCTGGCACAGCTACACTTCTCATTTTAGCATGCTATGCTAATCAGAGCTAGTATGGGTATGCCTCCTCAAACTGGAAATTACACCGCCCAACTCCAGTTTAGTCATACCTGAAGTTGACAGAGCTGATTCTTTAAGACTAAACTAAGATATTTCTGGAGGTAGGAGAAAAAAGTTGGAAGTGGCAGGCATTCCCAACTTATTAGGAATTAAATCAGGCAGCAGAATACCTTCTCAGAATATAGCTCTAAGGGGCAGAAGAGGACAATCACACTGGTGACAGGAAATCATTCTCAACTTTTTAAAGACTGGACAACCATTATTGGGAGCAGTTTCTCTCTAATCAGACCATGAAAAGTGGAAACAAGTTGCTGAAAACAGTAATGTCTTCGAGGCACATGGGAAATTCCCTGTGTGGAGTGAGTTCCCAAAGACAATGACCTTCACTCCATTCAAACTGGTCAGAGGAGAGAGTGCAGAGGTGGCCAGACATTTCTGCGGATCAGTGCTATAGTTCTAGAAACCCAACACCAACTGTCAGCAGTGCATCAACACAGGTCTTGTAGGTGTGCAAGTGTTCGATGGCATTGGTCTATTGATATTTACCTTGTAGGAGCCCCAGAACCACCCACATCTGGTGAATGAGCATGTAGCCACACCAAGCACCCCAGCACTTATCGCACATCAATGTGACAGTACCAGCTGCCACTGGCCAATCACCAATGAGGCTTGTGAGCTCCTCAAAGCAACTGCAAATGATGCCTCAGCACTGAGCCTGTTTAACATCAGCCATAGTAAATAAACCAACACCAAGCTTCATTGTCGCTAGCCATCTTTGATGCATTGTCAGAGACAGAGGCAATAGCTCATGAGTCTCTCTTGTGCTGAAGTATCAAATGGAACTGACTCCATGTGATGCAATGACATTTTAGTAATGCAGACAAATCTGTAGTAATTTTATATTTGCAAAGCTCTAATAATGCGTGTCTAAAATTAGTGTTCAGAACAAGACACCAGGTTATATTTATGATTGTTGTTCCTAATAAAAATTCTCATATTATCCATACTTTTTGTGCAATTAGAGGATACGTTGGAGGATAAAATGAGGTTGGCAAGAAGGTTCCTGGACTTCATCCCTCTTCGGTGGTTACTACTGCTTAATCTCTGACAGAAGTAACTTTTATCCTTAGCTCAAAAATACATCGAAGAGACTATGTTGATGGCTTCAGAATGTACTAATTACATCAAATGGGATGGATTTACAGAAAATCTTTCTGAGGATATTATGTTCTCAGGATCTTCCACAAGGGACTGCATCTATTTGCATATTAATTATTTCAAACATTGCATGAAATAAAACTACACCTCTACCCCGATATAACGCTGTCCTCGGGAGCCAAAAAATCTTACCGCGTTATAAGTGAAACAGCGTTATTTCGAACTTGCTTTGATCCGCTGGAGCGCGCAGCCCCGCCCCCCTGGAGCACTGCTTTACTGCGTTATATCCAAATTCGTGTTATATCAGGTCGCGTTATATCGGGGAGAGGTGTACCTGTTAAGGTATTATGCATATTTTATTTTCAGTGAGTGAATGTAGTGGACCTTGGAAGGGTGAGAGCTCCGTTCTGCTGGTGACTAGTGGCAAAAGAGACCGCAGAATAGGAATGTGCACTCTGGTGAAAGAAATTAAACTAACTGCAACCAGTTAGGTACATATAGAAGGAAATTCAAGTTAATCCAATTAGTGTAATTTATACTTTCTTCCTGCCTCCTCAAAGTGCACTATATCTAGCATTGCCAATCCCAAACTTCAAAATCACAAGTAAGACCAAAAATAATCATGGCCTTGTTTTAAATATCATGAGATGTAATTATATTGTAATTGTGCCTTTATCCATCTATCTTCTGATGTTGTCCCCTTTTGGGGAAGCTCAATTTGCATGTGATCATTTCAGTATGAGGCCCATCATCATCATAGTAATAGAAGAGAGTAGCAAGGCAGTCTAACACTATTTCTAATCAGGTTACCAAGTAGGTCATTACTGTATGCCATCTGACTGGTCTTCTCATAAAACTCTGAACATACAGATTTATGTACAAGCTTACCCACAGGTTAACCAGGTCTGATGTTAGTTAATAAAACCTGAAAATACTCTCTGCGTCAGATTTCTTTTGGCATGAACATGGAGAAAAAAAAATTACACTGTGTAATCTGTGCAAAGCTGCATAGCTTTATAAACTAATTCTGAAAATGCAATATGGCGTTTATGACAGCCATCTGTTGAGATCTCTTTCTTTCCTGCCCAAATGAAATTAAAATATTGGTAGACATTATTTCTACATGGAAATTGGAAACATTAATATGATTGTTTAGGTTGCATAGGCTTTTATAATGTAATATCTACAGTTTCTTTATAACATTATAAAATAAGTGTTAAACATAAGAAATCTGCCTTTGTATTATCTAACATTCTTGAAAAATCAAGCAAAGAGCTCTAGTCAAAATTTTAAAAGTTCATTGTCTAAAATTAGGCACATACATCTGGTGCTCATCATGGCAAAAGGTGTGATAAGATCCTGGACAGCTTTAAACTGAATGGTCTGTTGATCAGAGGTGTTGATCATTTCTGGGTGCCCCAAATTCAAAATTTGGCCAGAAGCATATGGGGCATACACATATTTTTTATATTTGTTGGGGAAGGGTAGTGGTAAAAGTGGGTATTAAGAAAAATGTGATGAAAGTAAATAAAAGACAATTCAGTCCAGACAGAACATTTTCTAAACAGTCCAATGATTATGGAAATCGATGATTGGAAAAAGGCAAATATAGTGCCCAACTTTTAAAAAGGGAAGAAGGAGAATCCAGGGAACTACAGACTGGTCAGCCTCACCTCAGTCCCTGGAAAAATCATGGAACAGGTCCTCAAGGAAACCATTTTAAAGCATTTGGAGGAGATAAGTAGCAACAGTTCACTAGATGTTCCATGGTTTGGATGCCTTCTCCACATTAGCATGTTGGACTGTCCTTCATCTTCCATTTATGTAGGAGGTAATGACAATTACCATGTGAGGTTCTGATGAAGATGAGTGTATGAATGAAATGATAGGGCTGGCTTAGAAAGGGCCTTGAAGGTGAAGACAAGTAGCTTATGTTTGATATGAGAGAGGAGAGGAAGCCAATGGATTGGTGCAAAGAGGGGTGACATGGCCAAAGCAATGGACTAGGAAAATGAACTTTTCAGCAGCATTCAGAATGGTTATCAGAAGGGCAAAATTACATTTGTCAAGGGCAAAGTAAAAGATTCAATCAAAATGTGAGATGTTGAGAGCCCAGGTAGGAGTTTTAGCTGAGATTTGGCTAGGAGGAAGTCATTGGAGACTTTTGCAAGAGTACTTCAGTTGAATGTAAGAATCAAAAGCCACATTGGAGAGGGTCTAGGATGGCAGCGCTACCTCTACCATGTATGCTAGTGTGACGGGGCAGCCCCGCCCCGCACTGGACCCAGCGAAGTCAGACCAGTAGCCCTGATGGAGGAAGTCCCTACCCGTGCATACTGGGCATGCTCCAAGTGCTCAGGGAGTATAAAGGGAGGGGATTCAGCTCAGTCTGGGCTGGTGGCCGCAGGGGAAGGACCTAACTGGGAAGCTCCTGCAGAGGACCAGCTGACGCTCTTGAAGCCGCCAGAACAGAGGCTTCTACAGACCTGCACGAACCCCTACTACGGGAGGAACCAGGGGAGGCGACGGACCCGGAGACCCGCGGAGAACCCTGGGATTCGTGGGAGACCCCAACTCCCAACCTGGTGGGAAGCAACCCGGGGGAGGTGACGGACTGGTACCTTCCCCCCGGTAAGCTTCAGTGTGTTTCGGTAGGACCCTCCCGCTGAGCCAGTAGTAAGGTCCAACGGCCCTGTAACCAGGGGCGGTTCTATGGACTCTGGCCATTAGGCCGTGCTGCCCTGCAACCAGGGGCAATTCTATGGACTCTGGCCACTAGGCCGTGCTGCCCTGTACCCAGGGGCGGTTATATGGGCTCTGGCCACTAGGGTGTGCTGCCCTGTAATGAGGGGCGTAAACCCTCATAGTTAGAAAGATATTTAATGACAGATGCAAAAAATATTTGAAATCTATTGTGAATATCTTCAACAGTTTGTTTTAACTGTTAAGTAGTTCGGAAATAGATTTAATCCACTACTTTCTGATACTATTCAGAAACAGTATCTAGACTAACATCTTGCACTTTTGGACACAATGCCAGCTATATTATCATTGGACTAATTTCCAAGTTTTGGTGGGCTAAAGTTTTCCCATTGTATAAGTTATTACTCTCTAAAGATAATTGGAATGTTTTGGTCCATTTTCCCAAAGATTTTGTTCAGACCACATTAATTACAGTTTGGTTTAGTAGGTCTTGATAGCCAACACCTTCTATGACAGTCTTCTAAACCCATATGTTGAGACTATTAAAAAGGTGTTCCACTGAGGAATTTTGCAAGAAATACAAGAACATATACCATTACTTTACTTAATGTACACATTTTTGTACATGTTTAGACGTTTATGAAAATGTTGGAGTCTCCCCTTTAAAATGACTGCAAGGCTTATAAGTTCTCAGAAATTGCCCCATGAATTTCTATTTATGTACCTCTCAAAATGTTGCTGATAGCTGTCAGAACACTTCAGTGAGAAATTGAATCATAGAAATTAAATTATAGGAATGAGCCATAAGGGTACCTAGTCTGCCCTGTCAGTGAAGGGTTGTTTCCTACAGTTTATTTGCCAATAATTTTTCAGTCAAACATTAAATTATGGATGACATGTCTTTAACCATTTCATAGAATCATATAAGATTAGAGTTGGAAGAGACCTCTAGTCCAATCCCCTGCTCAAAGCAGGACCAAGCCCAACTAAATCATCCCAGCCAGGGCCTTTGTCAAGCCAGGCCTTAAAAACCTCTAAGGGTGGAGATTCCACTACCTCCCTAGGTAACCCATTCCAGTGCTTCACCACACTCTTAGTGAAATAGTCTTTCTTAATATCCAACCTAGACCTCCCCCACTGCAACTTGAGACCATTGCTCCTTGCTCTGTCATCTGCCATCACTTTGAACAGCCGAACTCCATCCTCTTTTGGACCCGCCCCCCTTCAGGTAGTTGAAGGATGCTATCAAATCCCCCTTCACTCTTCTCTTCTCCAGAAATAAAAACCCAGTTCCCTCAGCCTCTCCTCATAAGTCATGTGCCCCAGCCCCCGACCATTTTTGTTTCCCGCTACTGGACTCCAATTTGTCCACATCCTTTTTGTAGTGGGAGGCCCCAAACTGGATGCAATACTCCAGATGTGACCTCACCAGTGCTGAATGGAAGGAAATAATCACTTCCCTCAATCTGCTGGCAATGCTCCTACTAATGCAGCCCAATATGCTGTTAGCCTTCTTGGCAACAAAGACACACTGCTGACTCATATCCAGCTTCTCATCCACTATAATCCCCAAGTCCTTTTCTGCAGACCTGCTGCTTAGCCAGTCGGTCCCCAGCCTGTAGCGATGCCTGGGATTCTTCCTTCCTAAGTGCAGGACTCTGCACTTGTTCTTGTTGAACCTCATCAGATTTCTTTTGGCCCAATCCTCCAATTTGTCTAGGTCACTCTGGACCCTATCCCTACTGTCCAGCTTATCTACCTCTCCCTCCAGTTTAGTGACATCCACAAACTTGCTGAGGGTGCAATCTATCCCATCATCCAGATCATTAAGGAAGATGTTGAACAAAACTGGCCCCAGGACCCTGGGGCACTCCGCTTGGTACCGGCTGCCAACTAAACATTGAGCCGTTGACCACTACCCATTGAGCCCGACAATCTAGCCAGCTTTCTATCCACCTTATAGTCCATTCATCCAATCCATACTTTTTTAACTTGGCAAGAATACTGTGGGAGACCGTATCAAAAGCTTTGCTGAAGTCAAGATATATCACGTCCACTGTTTTCTCCATATCCACAGAGCCAGTTATCTCATCATAGAAGGCAATCAGGTTGGTCAGGCACGACTTGCCCTGGGTGAATCCATATTGACTGTTCCTGATCGCCTTCTTCTTCTTCAAGTGCTTCAAAATGGTTTCCTTGAGGACCTGATCCATGATTTTTCAGGGACTGAGGTGAGGCTGACCGGTCTCTAGTTCCCCGGGTCCCCCTTCTTCCCCTTTTTAAAGATGGGCACTATATTTGCCTTTTTCCAATCATCTGGGACCTCCCCCGATTGCTACGAGTTTTCAAAGGTAATGGCCAATGGCTCTGCAATCACATCAGCTAATTCCCTCAGCATCCACGGATGCATTAGATCTGGATCCATGGACTTGTGCATATCCAGCTTTCCTAAGTAGTCCTTAACCTGTTCTTTCACCACTGAGGGCTGCCTTCCTCTGCTGTCAGCAAATAGCAGAGCAAAATTAATGCCTCCCCACACAGAGGATAGCTTATTACTGCTATCAGTTACTCCATGAGCTCAAGTGGCAGAAGTCCATGTGGTGGATCTAAAGGTTCCAACCCTGTTAATGAACTATGTGAGAGTCAGTATGGTTCCACATGATAGAATTTCTAATATTTCAGTTAGCATTTTTCATAACTTAGGAAATTGAATATAAAAAAAATCTATACTGAAAGAATATTAATGTGGCAAGTAAAGCACTCACAAAAGTCAGAATTAAGATGCCCATACAACCTTAATATGGTTGCTTAGCACAAATGTACAGTGATACACTAACTACATGCTCATGCAATACTCTTTCCACAAGACCCCTGCCTAATTCAGTGCAGATGATGGATGGTGCTCAGGAAATTAATCAGAGTTGTGTAGTTAAAGACTCTATTGTCTGTAAGCTTCCTACATCATTTGTTGCTGAAGTTGGAAATGTATTGTGAATGAGGCAGAGGATTCCAGGAAGAGAAAGAATAGTCTTGTAGTTTAGGCAGCTGAATGCCTGCCTAGAGAACTGGATTATATCCCTGCCTCTACCACTGAGTCCCCATGTGATGCTGTGCAAGATCACCTAAGCAAAACTTTTAAATAGTGGCCACTAACTGTATGCAGCTCATTTGCTGTGTTCCTAACTTAAGATATCTAGGATTTGATTTGCAGAAGTGCTGAGAACTCACAATTGCACACTGAAGTCAATGGGAGCTGTGCTCTGAGCAAACAAAGTGCTATAAATGGTAAGTTCTCTGAAGAATAAGGACATAGCTAAAATTGGGCCCCCAAAATTAGTTAACACTTTTGACCTTAATCTCTGTGTCTCAGTTCCCACTCAATGCAGTGGAGAAAATGCCATGTAAACTCAAAGGGAGTTGTGAAGATTAATTAATTAATGTTTATATGCTTCAGTGATGAAACCCCTATAGGAAAGCCCATGAGTAAATTAATCATTCTGTACCCAGAGAAGGGTTTGAATGATATGTAGTAAATAAGGGACAGGGCCACACATTGAACAATGAGGATAAAATATTCTTGGGGGCCTGTAAGTTTCAGCATCCTCCTAGCACTGCCCTATGACCACAGTACTGACTGGAATCTCTGCAGCATTGCATGTTTCAGTCTTGCCCCATGTCCCTGTGTCAGAGCTTACAGCTAGGCTCTTGGAAGGCAGTCTTACAGCTGTCTTCCACAGTGCTTGTGCTGAGAGAATTCAACTCCAGCTGTAAATGGGGCTTTGATGGCTCCTCCACTGATGTTTCCATGTGGTATACAGGGACCAGAGCAGGGAGAAGGGAGTATCTCTGCTCCCCCCAAGAGCGACTGTCATCATTTGGAATCATAAATAAATCCTTGTTGAAATCTGAATGGTTTTACACCAAGACTAGTTATGATCACTCAAAATAATAATGCTTAAAACTGAAATAAAATACAGTAACAATATTTTATGCTGCTTTTAATTAATTATGACATCATAGACTACTGCCAGGTTCCAGTACTCCACCTCTGCTCTTCCTACAAATGATTTTTCTAATTGTCTCTTGTAAAGGCACACAGATCTATTTCACAGGAACAATCCAGCACTGACAGAGGGAGTGGCGATTACCGCTAGCGTCTTTCCCATCTCTAATCCCATGAAGTTATAGTTTGTGTTCGTTTTCATGCTGAGCATTTTTTTATCAGTCATATTAGTAAAAAACCAACAATCTAATTTAATCCAAATCAGGAACAACTCTAGGTTTCTTTCAGGCTCTCCTTGGATGTTTGAACTCCTGTAACCTGCATTCATAACTTCCCATTTGGGCTATTATATTTTATCCTTCAAAGGGATTTTCTGCTATTTCCCTCAAGTGTTTGCAATTATCACAGAACTTGGCAGGTAGAACACTCTCAGGAACCAGACCTCTGAACGCATCTTCCAGTGATGTTCTCTAGCTTCCAGGAAAGCAGTGAAGAAAGCCAATTTATATGAAATATGTCTGAAAAAGTAGCACCTCCTTACCCAATATATCTGCTAACAATGGCACACATTTTCAATTGCTCTTTCTACAGCAAGTCACACATGCGTCCGTTTGAAAGGATAACTTTTTCATTTGTGTGCTAAGGTATTTGCATACCTAATTGCAATGTTGAAATGCCTATTTACATGCACAAAAACTAAAAAATCCACAAGTAAAGGGATGTATGTGCAATTTGTGTAAATTATTTTTGAAAATTTGGCTCCGGTTGTTTACCGTTTCATATCTTCTGGTACTTCAAACACCAGTTGTTACAATCATTAATGCGCCCGAACAAACATAGCTATGGGAGAATTAATTAAATTCTGTTTTGCCTCATGAATCACTAACAAAATTGTCAGCCAAGTTCTAAATGCAGAATCTATATTGCTGGGAGTGGTGCAAGATGTACAAATACAGCTTGATTTTCTGTTCCCACTTAGATTTTGCAGAACTGGCAGTTTAAAAAAATGCTTTTGTCTTGTAAATTTAACAAGTTTGATATGTTGAAAGGGAATAAATATGGAACTGATTTATTATTTACAGTGGAGAGTCAAATAACATAATGAAAATAAGTATCAACCAGAGACCCTAGCCCGATCAGGCCTAAATTGTGCTAGGTCCTGTACAAACATACAGGGGCCTGAACCAGAGTCCACTAAAGTCAAGGGGAAATTTCTTGTTAATCTCAGGGGCCCTGTCACCAGTTCCTTAGTAAAAGACATTATCTGACCTCAAAAGTTTAAGACTAAGGGCCAGATTCCACCACCCTTTCTAACATTGAGTATTATAGTATCTTACTCTGTGGGTAGTCCCACTGATATCAGTGGAACTATTTGTGAAGTAAGGTATTTCTTAGCATTGGTAAAAGTAACAGAATCTAGCCCTTATAGTACATTTATAAAACCTTGCTCCCTCTTATTTGCTAGTGCTAATCAGAACATTTCAATGCAATTACATTTCAATGAGAAACAAATGTTATAATTTTTCCCTTCCATTTACTGATTAGTTCTATTTGCAATATATCCTTTCCCCATAATACCTACATTCTGAATATGATGTACCTTTACTGATTCCCAAGGTCAGGACTGCAACAGTGCAAAAGTACCAGTTTTCACTTCATGAGTATTTGTATGGAATAAGTTAGGTTTCTATGAGTAGTCACCAAACCGATCGAACACAAAACGTTGTCATTTCCTCTGTGAATGCAGGATTTATTGTGATTGAATAAAATTCCAACCACCAGGCAAAATCATGAATTTATCTTAGGGAAGTTTGCTACTGTTGCAAAAAAAAGTTAGCAGCTTCTCAATGAAAACTGCTGTATACTACAATATGGTATATTTTCTCTACAATTTCCTTTGCTTTTTGTACGAAAAATGTAACATGAAAATGAAAAGTTATTTTTCATAATCGATGTAAAGTTTTAACATAAATCTAGACAGGACAAAAGTTGAAGCAAAATCTTTTATCTGCTTATTAGGATACTGCTTACACAAAGATTCTCACTTGCAATTTCTGTCTAAACCAACCAACACATAAGCAATAAAAACTCCTTAATAAGACTTTGCTGGTTCTTCACAGAGGTTTGTCCCTGCCATTTTGGATTTTAATATGTATCAAGGTCAGTGGAACTGGAGCCAAAGGACCAATGTTCCATAGAGTGTCTGCTGTTGATGGGACACAAATGGAACAGGGAATTGCAGGGAGTTAGGCTGGAAGCATAGACTGAGAAGGCCAAAGGGTTTAATAGTTTTGCTAGTTCAACTTAAATTGTATTCAGCTTTACACTTTGTGACTGAAACCTAATTAACTTGAAACTAAGTAAAACTTCAAAGGTGTGAAACCAAAAATCAATGAAAGAGTTTAATCAAGACCTGTACAAACTGAAACCATCAAGGTTTATGCAGATCTAAAGTTATCTTGTGGTGCTAAAGGATTCTTCATATACGTTTTTTAAAACATTGCCTTGCCCAGTGAACTCCAAGTGAATCTGACACGGAACTCACAGCATAAGAGACATAAAACCAAATTTCATTCTGACAGAGGAATTTTTCAGTAGGGAAACACGTTCAACCTTTTTCATTTCCCAGCTGGTTGGAGATAATTATAATGTTATCAGAAGCTTTGTATGATACAATCTATTGTTAATGTTTTAATATCTCCCACAGTAAAAATTATGAAAGTAATCATGCCAATGACATTCTCCTTCCTCTTCCACAACTGTTTTGTTATCTGATTAAAAGCCTAAATATAGATACATAAGCCACCCAGAAAAGCCAGAATAAGCTATTATTCTGTCCTGCTTCTGTTATCTTTCTTGCTTCTGTTATGGTTGAGAGTTGTTGACTACCAGATTTACATAATAGCCTTCCCTTTGCTAAGTTTTAAAAGTGTAACATTTTAAGATTGACAGGCCAAATCTTGATTCTGGGAGTAAAGGCATGTGCAGATGTGCAGGCCTTTTTTTCCTGCAAATCAGGTCTCATCATGCTTGCCTGACTGATCTTGAATGTCCCCTAGAGCTTGGATTTGTTAACCAGTGCATGCTACAAGGCCCATTTTTCATAGTTTCACAGAGTTTAAGGAAAGACATTAGTTCATCTTGTCTGACCTCCTATATTTCACAGGCCATCCAGTTTCACCCAGAAACCTCTGCATTCAGCTGAACGACTTTAGTTGGACTAAAGTATTTCAGTCCTCATGAGATTTAACTATTGTGTGCCGTGGACAGAGACCAGGAAAAAGTCCAACATGCAAGGCCCCTGCAATACCAGGAAATTGATTAGGTGAAATATGACCAGGTGATCCATGCACAAGAAGATATAGTCCCTGCTGATCTGCCTTAGAGGAAAATTCCTGCCTGATCACTGTTGGAAATGTCACAAGCATGGGTCATATATAGTGAATAAGTTTGGACAGGCCAGGATATTGCTTATGCTAAATGAGTTGTCTGTGGCCTAGTTTTTACTTGACATGTTGCCTTGCTAATTTGTCCTTAGGGAAATTTGCTTAATAATGTTTATAGCTGTTGTGTAGGACAAAGGTGATGTTTTGAACATAGCATGAATCCAAGTTGGATGATACTACATAGATAAGAGAAAGTTATCAGTACAACAAACATTCAAAATACACTGTCAAAAGGAGAGTAAGGAAAACAGGAAATCCGCTAACAATGAGTAAGTGGTAGGTGGCCTGGTCAGCATGCACAATCAATGGTAATAAACCAATTAGAAAATAGATAACTACATTGAAATAAAGTGGACAGCAAAAGTTATATAAAAGAGAAGCTTGTGCATGCATATTGTCGAAGTTGTATAAGATATAATGCTTAAAGAGGAAAGTTATGGTTATATTATTGGATGGGTATACATATGCCACAGTGGAAGAGGAGAAATCCATCATGACCATTATCTTTTTTGTATATCTACAATTGCTTTAATAGTAATTGTAATCACAAGGTATGCTTTTGGTTCAAATAAAGGTCTGAATTAATAAACCTGAGTGTCGCATCTCTGAGTGTGATAGTTTCCCCCCCCCAACATCCCAAATCTGGGGATAAGTTTGGCCTTGAGCTTGTGAGCAAGATATACCAGCCAAGCATCTAAGGAAGAAAATTCTCTGTACCACCTCAGAGCACAGTTCCCAGCTCAGCTGTGGCCAATCTTTGATGCTTCAGAGGAAGGTGGAGATAAACTCAAAATACATCTAGCCAATTGGGCATTGGGGGGAAAGTTCTTCCTGCTCCCTGCCAACCCCAGATCTTATAGGGATAATAGAAACATGGTGGAATAGTTGTCATGACTGGAGCACAGCTCTTCTTCAGAGCTCTATGTAAGCTCCAAAGCTTGTCTCTCTCACCAACAGAAGTTGGTCCAGTCAAAGATATTACCTCACCAACCTTGTGTCTCTAACCTCCTGGGACCAACGTGGTTACGGCAACACTGTATACATGTGGAGTTGTCATTTAGTGTTGTTTTGAATGTTGTCTTCACATTTGAAAGAGTGCCTGGAACACAGTATAGGCTCTCAATCTGAACTGAAATGAATGCCTCATCCCGTCCCCCCAGATTATTCCTCCTTGCAACCAATACCTTAGTTTTCCCTTACAGAGGGACCACAGAAGCTGGGGAGGGCCTTTCCCCTCCACTCTCTGACATCATTTTGTGGTAGCACAAGACTGTCAGAGGCATAGTCTCAGGCTCTGCAGTTACTTCCAAGGGATTTTCTCCTCAAACTTTTATTCAAGGGCCAATGACTGAGTATCAATCTTGCTTGTGAAGCATCAGCCAGCTCTAAGCATGAAGCTCTCCATGCTCAGGATTTGGTCAGATATGATTGGTACTGTAAGCACTTTGAGATCATCTAATGAAAAGCACTATAAAAGGGCAATTAGGGTAATCAGTAGTAACACACAGTGAATGCTATACCATACTGCTGTATCACACATCTCTTCACCTCTGTCTTTTTTCTCCAAACAACAAATTTTATTTTCTTGTGTTCTTTATGTGATGTGAACCATTAGGGTCAAACAACACTCGACATCACAGCTGCCTGTTCATTCACAGGCTTCAGATAGGGAAACGTCTCAGTAGTGCTTTGTCAATAAGCTAAATCATACCTTCCTAAATCAGCACAATGATGGAAGGCAATCTCTGTACTGAATATGTTCCAATTGTATTTCACTTAACACTGTAGAACAGGAGCCAGATTTTCAAAGGTATTAGGTGCGTGCAACTGCATAGCTCAATTTAAATCAAGACACTACAATGATTTACATCAACTGCAGCTCTAGTCTTGTCTTTGCATTACATTTGAAAAACCTTTAACTTTCAATCTGCAAAACAGGTAGAATGGAAACTCCTTTGATGCAAATAATCTACTAATGATAACTCTTGGGCAAATCCTGCTTGAGTTACTCATGTGAATAATCCGACTGTTCAGTGTAAGTACTCATTTAAAAAAAAAAAGCCAAATTGCGATCCATTTATTTGCTGAGATCAGTAAACAGAAACCAAGTCTTTTGAAAGGTATTTAAACAAAAAAACAAGTCTTATGAAAATAGTTTTCTCTGTTAAAGCAAATAGTATCAGTGCACTTCACTTAATCAGGACATGGCTAATTAGGAAATTTGGTTAATTGGGATGTGTCCTAGGGAGCAGAATTAAACCAAATGAGATTTAACTGGCAAAGGACAATGGTTAATTGGGATGATAATTCCACTTAATTGGTATTATGCCCACACACAAGCAGCTAAAGTGGTCAATCATGCTCTGACCCTAATATGTCCTTTTCTCTCCTCAAAAAAAAGTTGTGCCAGTGCGAGTTCAGTAAACAAAACTGCTTTAATTCCACATCTTGGCATTAAACAATGTTTAAAAGTTAACTCTCTTCAAATTACCATCATCATATGACTTTTCAGAAACTAGGTGATGCTGGATTTTTCTAACCCAGTATACTTCATCTCACAGTGAGATAATGTTACCATTAGTCTCCTGTTAGTGGCAGAACTGTTTTACTTTTAATTCTTTACTGAGCCATCAGATTTGATGTTAATAAAGGAAAGAAATCTGATAAGCTGTGAGAACCAGTTCGGGTACAAAATTCCTTTAATGGAAATCTTTACTTGGGATGATAAAAATCCTAATTCAGAGAAAGTATTGCGGCCCACCTACAAAAAAAAAAAGATTAAGTATTATTATTATTATTAGTCTTGTTTATTACTCACTAATGGATACTTAATCAAAACAAAAAATGCAGCCAATCAAGTATTGACAAGCCAATCAAGCTATTGTAAGAGGTCTATATATTCCTGTCATGTGTGTTCTACCACTTCTAATGGAAAGGTATAAGGAGAAATGACAAACCATTCACCAATTGTTTCCCAATTTAATAGGATGACATATGCATTTATTGAACTAAGGAAAAAGAATTGAATTGCATTCAACAACATGCAGTCCAAAATAATTCCTTTACATTTGAATGTAATTAATATTATGGCAGAAGGGCCCAAGCAGGTGCTCAGCTAACACTAAAGTCAAAGGACCAGCTACTGAGTCCTTTACTCACACTGAATAATTACTCCATCAGCAGTCCCACTCACATGGGTGCTATTCATCATGAGTAAGGATATCAGATGGAGAATAAAAGTATCTTTTTAAAAATGGTAGCAATTTGGTATTCAGGAATGTGATGCATACTAGAACCAGATTCAATTTGAGCCTAAATTCAACGTCTGGAACTTTTAGGAATTATTTTAATACTGCCTCTCAAAAATGTATACTAACAAAAGTGGCAGCAGATATTAAACCAATAATGTTATTTACATAATGGCCATTGTATTAAAGTAGCTTCCTTCAAAAGTACATGTAACATTAGCATGTAACTTGAGCTTTTGTATTAAAAGATGGGATAGTTAAATTTGAATGGGCTTTCCAGGGAGGAGCCAGATTTTTGGGCCGGGTCTACACTGCAGGTATTATAGCAGCATAGCTACAGAAGGAATGTTTCTATTGCGGTAGGAACAGCACCTTCTCAAATGCCGGTAGCTATGTCGACAGAAGCATTACTCCATGGACCTGGCTGCATCTACACCTGGGCTTAGGGCAGCATAGCTCAAGAGTGTGGAATTTCCACAACCCTGGATGCTGTAGATGTGTCAACCTAAAGTGTGGGCCAGGCTTTAATTTCAATAGGAGGTAGGAGCCAAGGCACTTCTGAAAATCCCACTAGACACCTGTTTATCCCTTAAGCCACCTAACTACCTTTAAAAATTTGGTCCAAGGTTCCCACTGCATATGCTACTGAACATGAAACTACAAAGATTAGTATGCTAAGTTATGTTAATTTTGAGGAGCAGGACAAAGGTTGGGTGGACAGGATACACAACTATTCCACTACATCTATTCTGGAATGGCTGCGGATGTGGAGGCTTTTCTCCAAAATAAACTTGAGGTTATTATTCTTGAATAGCGAAACTATAGCAGAATAGCTATAGTGGAATAGTTATTCCAGAATAGTTATGTTGGTCAATTTCCTCTGTGCAGAAGAGGCATCTATCTATTTATTCTTTTCATCCTGTCACTTCCTTCACCTTGTTTATCTTCTGGTTTTGTGGGCTTTGCTGTAATTTAGATCCTGACAGATGGAGACCCATGCTATGCTCCAAAGAAAGGTGACTGTTACCCCGCCTCCCAGTCACCAGAGCTCAGTGCTATTCTTTCCTGGTGTAAAATTGCTTCTTGGACCAAATTCTGGTCAATAATTATACTTTGCATACCAAATCTGCATGAACACTAGTGGCTATATTTAAGCACTTGATCACACTCCTGGCCCAAATTATCAATACCAATACTATATATTTATCTGGAATTAATTGACAATTAACTCAAAATTCTTAACATATTTGTAAGGAATAGTCTGGATGATCCTCTCCTGTATGGTTCAGGCTACAAAAGAGTGAGGAGTGTTCACAATAGCTTTTACCAATGTGCTAGGTACCCTGACTTTATAGGCGATCAAGGGAAAAAACCTCGAATGAAGGAAGGCCCATATAGAAGGAAGAGTAGTTCTTTAGCTAAGGCAGGGGAAGATAGACTTGAAAACCAGGTGCTATGAAGTATAATAGGCAAATCAAGGCGGAGACTTTTGGGGGACATGGGGGAAATGGGTGTAACACCTGGCACCCCATACTTATCATGGTGATAGAATTATGATCTTTTGTATAAATTATGTCTTCTGATGCATCATTCTAAAAGTGTTGATCTGTTGAACATTAATATCTTGTTAAGTTGTGTGTGCTATCATTGTATGTGAAGTTATGCTATGTGTGTTACTGAAATATGTTGTGAGGTTGGAAACCCCCACAAAAGTCTTTTGGATACAAAAATGGGGCAGCCAGAAACTGGGGATGGCTAATTAAGGGGAATACACACACTCACAAGGATTACCCCAGGAACTGTATACAGGGCCGGTTCCAGGGTTTTGGCCGCCCCAAGCAGCCAAACAAACAAAAAAAAGCCGCGATCGCGATCTGCGGCGGCAATTCGGCAGGAGGTCCTTCGCTCCGAGCAGGAGTGAGGGACCGTCTGCCGAATTGCCACCGAACAGCTGGATCTGCCGCCCCTCTCCGAAGTGGCTGCCACAAGCACCTGCTTGGTAAGCTGGTGCCTGGAGCCGGCCCTGACTGTATACTATGGAAACCTCTCAGAGGTAGCACATACACAATGGAGGCCGTTTAACTCACATCATAGTAAAGGATCTTTCCAGCAAGCTGGAAGCTAGAAACAGGGGAAGTGACATCATCATTTGTCCTCACTCCCCCCACACCTCAACACCTGGAAACACGTCTAGAGAACAAAGACTGAACTGGGGAGATGGTCCCAGGCTGAAGAGGATTTCCAACCTGTGTATGGAATATTGTAAACTACTTGTATTGTCTATCAGGGTGAGACACTGTTTGATTCAAATCCTGTTTGTGGAACTGAGATTGCAATTTTACTTTTTATTTCTTTGGTAATCAACTTTGATCTGTATGCTTACTACTTATAATCACTTAAAATCTATCTTTCTTTAGTTAACAAATCTGTTTTATATCTTTTTTACCTAAAACAGCATGTTGCTTGAAGTGCATGAGAAATCTGCCCAGTGAATAAAAACTGATGAATATCCTCTCCACATTGCAGGAGAAATGGACTGGGTAATACACTCAGACTGGTCAGGCTTCTGACCAGGGCAGGATAGTACAGCTCTGCAGTCCTAGGCTGGGGATCTCTATTGTTAGTTCATAAAAGGCTGACAAAAGCATTCATGTAACTCAGCTGGGTGTGTCCCTACCTGTGGATGGCTGTCTGGGTTCAGGACCTGGAGGGGTTTGCAGCTCGTCACAGAATCACAGTGTGAGAATGAGCCCAGGTTGTTAAAATAGGGCTCAGCAATACCCCAGTTCCAGGTTGCACCCCAGGGAATCTGTCACAACGGGGTACGGAAGATAAACACCTTCCACAGAAGCTGATTTATTAGGAGAAAAAGCTGTTGCTGCAGAGCAAACTTCTATGGATTTCTATTTTGGGGCATTAATTTGTTCTCCCTTGCTCATCTGTCCTATTAGTACTGTTAAAAAGTTAGAACAAGGAATATTAAAAGAGGGTTTTTTTAAAAGAGGGTTAAATAAGTTTTTTAAAAGAGGGTTAAATAAGTTAAATGTAGACTTTTTTAAAAGAGGGTTAAATAAGTTAAATGTAGACTTTGTTGAAAGCTAATAATTTTGTGGCAAATAAACCCAAACACATTTCCTGACCTCCATCAATCATTGAACATTTACATAAATGAACAGATTTCATTTGCTCCACCCCAGCCATAGTTAACTATAGTTTGAATGTTTAGCTTGCATTGACACTGTTTGCAGAGCAGCTGCCACTAAATCCCTATCAATTTATTTCTGATACAAGTATTTTATGACTTCACTGACAGAAAGAACAGACAAAATCTTCTCTAAAATAATATTGACCTGATTGCAGTTAACTTTGATAAGGAAAAAAATAGTACCATTTATCTCCTTTTGCCCCCTTAGTTATTTGATCTTTTTTGCCAGGGCAGGACTACACTCAGGGCTTAAATTCAGCTGGCGTCTCCTGTGGGGCTAAATAACCTTGAGCCGCAGGGCTCCAGGCAATACTCAGAGAATTCAAGCCCTGACAACACTTCAAATACTGCAGCAGCATAGCAGCACCAGAGACGCCACTACACCAACAGGAGAGCTTTTCCTATTGGCATTGTTAATCCACCTCTGAAAGAAGTAGTAGCTTTGTCAATAGGAAAACCCCTCCCATTGACACAGTGCTGTCTACACCGGGGTTAGGTCGGTATAACCACGTCACTCATGGGTGTGGCTTTTTCAACACCCTGAGTGATGTAGTTATACAGATGTTTATAGTGTAGATCTGATGAGGGAGACAAATAACAGTCAGGGCTGGCTCCAAGCACCAGCTGAGCAAGCAGATGCTTGGGACGGCCAAGGGGAAGGGGCGGCACGTTGGGCTCTTCGGCGGCAATTCAATGGAGGGTCCCTGTCCCTCTCGGAGGGAAGGACCTGCCACCAAAGAAGAAAGCGGCGCAGTGGAGCTGCTGCCGATCACGGCTTTTTTTTTCTTCGCTGCTTGGGGCGGCAAAAACCCTGGAGCCGGCCCTGATAACAGTTAAGCACAATTTCCATACTGCAGTAAAGTTTCAGCCTTATGCTACATTTAACTGTTTATTGTATTACTGACCATCATGGAGCTTTTATGTTGCATATACCAGATGTACTTATCTCCCAAGAAATATTTTCCCCACATATATAGAAAGGCAAATACAAACTGGATATCAAACAGTAATCAGAGTCCTTTTCCTGACTTTGTTCTTAGATTTCGGAATCCATTTTCCTAGTTTAAAGACTAAAGACACTTGTTACTGCACCTGATTTAAATGCTATCTAAACAGCAAATTTACACAACTTTAAGTATATAGAACCTGCACAACCTTTGCTTAGCATGTTGCTATCATTTTCTCAGTTTTACTGGAGTTCTTTTCATATCCCTTGTATTTTCCTTTCACTCTTCCCTCAGTGACATCTGTATTTTTTTTCATTCTGTTATGTCTTATAGGTAGTGTGGGTCCCCCTACAGCTTTGTTTGTTTCCTTCTTTTGGCTTTATTACTTCCTTATAGGTGTCTCTGTGTCAGCCTCTTTAGCCAATAGAAGTTTCTCAGAGTAGATTTCACTGTAGATGAGTAGATGAGATTTCACTGGGTTTCTGCATAGATACAAGGGTTTGCCCACGTGGATCTGACTGCAGGATTAATGCCATAAGGAGCACAGTGCGAGGAATAATTATTTTATACTATTGTATACAGCCAAAGATTCTTAATAGTTTGTAAATACTTATGGCTATTTCTCAGTTCCATCAGGCAGAGCAGGTATCTTGGAAATAAAGAAGGGCATTACTCACATAGAAGGTGAAATTCATCCCTAAGCAGAGGGCCAGCAAAAGGCCTATACACTAGTGAAGTCCCACTTAAGCCATATTTTGAGGACTTAAATGGGACAAAGGGGTGCATAGGCATTGATCTGGCCCTTTGCACTGGAATGAATTTTGTTAATAATTCAATATTGTTTTTTGTTCCACCAAGTGATATACCACATATGGTTGGATGATCTAACATTAGTAATGCAATGAGCTCTAAGAAGATTGAAAAAAGGAGGGTAGAAATTTGCAGCTTTTCATAGTTACATTTCCTCATTTAAAAAACACTGTTAAACTTCTGTTGGTTCAAATTGTAGTTATAGGTTTGTTATATATTTATTTAATCTATTTTTTTAAAGGACCAAATCTATTTTTAAACATTGCTAGTTTAATGCCCATTTTCAAGTTTTGTTTAGCTTGTACATTAGAATTCAGTTTGTACCACTATTTTCTACGTGATGGAATTGGAACAGCTTGATTATGTTTAATAGACCACGTGCTATAACCTATAGACCACGTGCTATAACCTAGGGCCCAGGAGTTTCTCTTGTAGCTCAAGTAATGGAGGCCTATGTTTTTGGAAAAGGAGGATCTCAGTTCTATTTCTGCTGTTGCTATGAACATCTGATAGTGTGACAAATGTGAACTCCTAAGTAACTGTGAAGTCATCAAAATATAATGTATGTTGCTGTTAAAAACTCCACTGCAAATCAAGAAAGAAATGGGTAAAAACTGGTTATTTCTCCTGTAAACTTATATTGCATGATGGAAACAAATATTTTGTGTGTTACAAATAGAGACAAATATCCTGACAACTTCAGTTTAAAAGACTTACATATGGGAGAGTCTCTAGCTTCAATATTGTTATTATACCATATTACAAGGGGTCCTTGAATCTGATTTGATCTTCTAGGCAGATCTTCATCATATTAACATTATCAACAATAAAGGCTCCCCTTTTATCACTTCCTGCACTTACGCTGGTATGGCTAGCTATTAGTGGGGAGATACAGTTTTAGTTACATGCAATTTCTTCCTGTAGGCAAGTCTACTATTTAAATAGATTTTAGTTTCTTTAGGTTCCTCCTTCTCCCAGAATCTACTTAACAGGTGGCAACTCATTCACTGAAGCCAAATATTCATTATAAATTACAGCAGAATCTCCCTGGAAAAAGCAACGTACTATGCATTCATGCACTGTGGCATTCAAGTTGTTAAGTTATCTGATATTGCTCCAGAAGTTAACATTTCCAGAGACATTCATGTTTTCATCAGGTTGACAGTAAAACTTGGTAAGACTGAGAACATAGCGATATAAGTGTAAGAATGACCTAACTAGAGCCAAGGTTTACACAAAGAAATGCAATCTATTAACTGGCCATGGATGGTTAATAGATTTTGTACACATATACACAATACATAATAAGTCTGAGTAAGAGATAATGAAAATGATGCAGAACATGTACTGTAAAAGCTGTTCTGCATCATTTTCATTATCTATTTCATATATATATTATATATATATATATATCCATTGCGTATAATAGTTCCAAAACATATTTTCAAATAAGTCAATGAGCGAAGGGCAATAATATGTACATATTCAAAAAGATGTGTGCATCAACAATATAGACCACATTAGCATTGATATTCAACACAGATAGTTGAAATGAGCAGAGACCATCAGCAAAAAGCTATTGGTGAGAAATAACTGGGCTCTCAAAGCCCACACTCAGAGTGCTGGTCTCAGGAAGAGGCTATCTGCATCCACAGCTCAGAGAACATAGTGAGACACAGATCTCCAAACCAGATTGCTGGCTCTAGAAGGAAGGCAACATCAGTATGTTATACTTCCATCTTTCCCCAGGTATATATCCAGTTATGGAATCAACCCATAATGGACACTGGGCACTCTAGAGTTGTCCCAGCCATTTCAAGGCCCAGACATTTTAATGGATAGTAACAAGTGAAGGGAGAGAGAGAGAGAGACAGAGAGAGATACGTGGGTGGAGGGAAAAGCCATAAGGAAATTTCTTATGGCTTTTTTGTCCATAGGAAGTGTCGTTCATTTAATTTTGAAATCTCAAAAATCCCAAGGCAACTTTCATACCATTAACTGATAAGATTTCAGTATGCAAATTAATAATGGGTCACAATTTACATTGCACCTTTCAACCAAAAAGATCTCAAAATGTTTTTCAGACTGATTCTTAGATTATGCATAGGATTCATTTAATCCAATACAGGAATCAAGACATCTCTTGGTTAAATTTGAACCAAAAATTAATCAGTAAAGCCAGTTTAAATTTAAGCAGCCCCACCTCAAGCACTCAAGGCCTACAGATAAAACAAAACAATTCTCAAGAGTCAGGAAACAGGGATTCTATACTAGTCAATGTCTATTACGTGTTTCCAGTAGGTTCAGTGTGTTATAAAGCTACATTTTTACAAGTATCATGTTAGTCACAGTAGCCTAGAAAACAAAATAATTGCCTTTGTTGGCTCACTACTTACAGTAGCAGATAGAGAAGTTACACAATATGTTTTCATTAGTAACAGTCACTTTAATCACACAGAGGCTGTTTTCTGCTGTGTTACTGGGCTTCAACATGGGGGAAAAATATAGCCTCATATTTGAGATCCTTAGCTTGCCTTGCTGCCTTAGATACCTGCTCTGTCTTTAATCAGATATGGTCACAATCAATGAGCTGCTCAATTCTTCCTGGTTGACAGCCTTGTGCGTACAGCTACAGCAGCAATTTTCTATACTGATACAGTTTATGCTACAATTAGCCAGTTTTGGGATACATAAAAAAAAAAAATCAATGTTATTGGATCTGGTATTTCTTTCCCAGAAAGAACACCCAACATTCTGATAATTTTAGGCTTCATTTGAATCTCCAAATTCTCTGGCCATCTATTATTTATCTAATTTGCTTAGCTCAGTCACTTTTTTCTAGTCTTTCATATTCTTTCCTCCTTTATCTCAGGACTGATTCACGAACTCCATCCAGATTAATTACCTTGAAATCCATTGCTTCCAATCTACTTTCCACCCCATTCAAGGACTACTATAAATAGTTCATTTTGCCTCTGGGGACATAAGTAGCTGAATGGATCCTGTTCTCTGACGAAGAATGCAAAGATGAGGTACGTCAGAAAGAGTTTGTTGTGTATATCAGCACTCTTACAAGGCAGAGATCTGCAACTTTCAAAAGTTACATCTTGTGTTATTTTCTAACCAAAATATATGTGTTGTCCATAAGGATTTCTGTACTCTGATATCTACAAAAATTCACGGTGGGCTTACTCATCATTTGAAAATGCCTGGGGGTGAAGCTCATTGTGAGGACCACCAACAGATAGGATACAAGATGGCACAGTGGCTTAAATGTCTAAGCATAGATGGAACTTTCTCAAACACTCATCTTTCCCTTTGCCTTTTAGCACTGTAACAATCCTCAGCAGAACCACAAATGTTTCCCATATACTACAGTGTTTAATGCAAATGGCCAGGTGCATAAAACGCCTTCAAATTCAGCAAGTGTCTCTGCTCTCACTTTGGGCACAGCCAACAAAAGCTCAGCTGCTAGATCTCCCCCTTCCTTCCCTATACCCAAATATTACTAAACAAATGCTAAACTAAACTAATGTTGTGCTAATCTTTCCCTTTCTTAACATTATGATAGTGGCATAAATACCAGTTTTGGAA
The DNA here is from genome assembly GCF_013100865.1 of Trachemys scripta elegans. Classification (NCBI taxonomy): domain Eukaryota; kingdom Metazoa; phylum Chordata; order Testudines; family Emydidae; genus Trachemys; species Trachemys scripta. Next base: position 156,015,618 of record NC_048300.1, on the reverse strand, counting down.
GAGATCTGTCATTTTTTTCTTCTCACTGCAAGGAAAGTCGATGTACCAGGAGGACAGTATGAGGCTCGTGGGAGTATGTTTAAATGTGTGATTTCAAAATGAAACCTGAGCTTTGGCTACATTCATGTGCATAAGGACATTACATTGGCAGAAAAAAAATAAAAGGACAATAAATATTATTTTGGGCCTGATCCAACGCAATTGATTTAAATGGAAGTCGAATCAGGTCCTTTATACTTAAGGGATATAAAGGGCCTGTGTTGTGCCTCTTAATTTGTAGACAGGGTGAAAGGGAGCAATGGTGTCTTTAAGCCATCTTTGCACTCTCTTATTTCTGGGTTTCAGTGTGGGGGTTGGAGCAGCCCTCATAATAATTTAGACAGCTCTAGGAAGGGAGCATGGTCTGTCCAGTTCATAGCATCCTTCCCAGGCTTCCCCACAGGTGGCAGTGCAGCCTGGAATCTACGCAGCACTTCATACTGCAGCCCCACCCGTAATACACCCCGTCTACCCTCCAGTCACACCCCCTACTGAAGGATTTGGTGAGGAGACCTCAGAAGACAGCCTTACAGCTGTCTGCCTCATTTCCGAGGCCTGTGGAATCCTGGTCCCTTCACCCTGGGGTGACGTCCTGGTCCCATTAAAGTCAATGGGAGTTTTAACATTGACTTCAATTGGGCTAAGAATTCACCCTGGGGCTTTCTTAGGGACTCTTTATGTTGCTCCAGCCCTCTTACCCAGCATACAAGGTCTGGAGAGGGGGCAAGGATTTCATTCATGTTATATTTAGAGGATTTTTATATAGCCTTTTGCTATGGTCCAATGATGCCTCGATTTCAGGGGCATGGTAGAAAAGAGAATCCATTCAATTGTTTCTTTTTTTAATCTGGACATGATTCAGAGACATTTTCCATTTGACACATGAAGTAACTTTTTTAAAAAAATTGATGTTGGTATATAACAGTCTGTGCCATCGAATAACATAAGCCTCAGTGTTCTAGTAGAAATAAGATGTCTGACCATGGGAAGAGATGAGCTCCTTGGGATGACTGATTAACCAAGTGAAAACAAAGATCTCTTTAAGCAAACTGTAACATATCCATAGTGACTGAGACACAGATGGAGATGGTTAAGCCAGGCTCTCATGTAGGCAGGCAACAGCATGACAGGGACTCATACAGTTTAATAATGTGCATCATAGCAACACATTCAAAATACTGTAGCAAAGCAGTCTGTCAAGCTTCCCATTGTACAAAACAATTTTCAGAGGTTTATATTGCCACTGTTTTAAGTATACCTGGCTTCAATTGTATCTCAGCACACAAGCTGTCACCTGGGATCCAGTTTTGCTCTATGGAATGGCATAAAGTTATTAACTGCCTTTCAAAACAAGGTATGAAGAGGAGTGTAGACGATCCAACACACTAGTGCTCTCTGTCTCTCATGTGTATACAGGGTGTAAACTTCAATAATTAAAAAAAAAAAGAACCAATTTAAGACACAGCACAAATCTCAATTAAAATCAGATTAAAAAAACTTTTTTTCTAAATTTGGTTCCTTTCACTGATCTTAACAGATAATTTTGAGGATAATGGTTGGGCAGAGACCATACCTGCCTTATCTCAAGAATTTATAAAGCTCTTAGGTCTGTCACCAAAATCTCAGGACTTTTGATGATACCATGACAGTAGTGGTATGGATAGGATATCCACAAGTTTTGCAGCCATTACAATGCTGAAATAGCATTATGGAGCAATAGAGATGGGTCTTGTCCAGGCATGCCCAAAGAACAGTCCACACTGTTGTCTGTACTATCTTACAGAGAGGATATATATGATTTAAGATACCAAACATTTAATGTTTCAATTATTTTTCAAGTTGCAGAGAGCGAAAGAGAGAGAAACTGTGAAGGAGTGATGCAAGTGGTAATAGTGCTGGAGTCATTCAAAAGGGAAATCTGAAGCTTTTCACTTTCCCAGATGTGGCAGAAACTAGCAGAAACTGCAAGATCCAGCTGAGACCTCCAATGAAAGGTGCAGACCCCACTTTTCTCCCAGTGTATGAATTGTCTTCCATCTTTTTTTTTTACTACCTACCTGTGACCTTAAAAGCCCCCTCACTTGAATCTGTGATTCTCTGCTCTTTGTTAATAAACTTATTCTCTTCTTACTTGAAATTCATCTCAGTGATGTGATAGTAAGTAGCGTGTGCCTTCTTAATTCAATCAATCAAGTTGCTGTGCATATATTGCCTCTTTGGAGTCACCACACTTGGTAATTAGTCTAAGTGTTCAGTGACAGGGGCTGGACATTGGAAAGTTTGGAAACGGAGGTACACCAAGTGTTAATCTGCAACCAGTAAGGCCTGGCAGAGTCCTGAGAGGTTTGTCTAGGGTGACTAACAGACTGGGGTGAGGGCTGGGGGGCGCAGGGAGCTGGCACTTGGTCTATCAATGGTATGTCTCTCCCCTACTAAAGCGGGGGTGGGGGAGACTCTGATCTCCTGTTCTGGAACTTACCCTCTCACAATCAGTTTATTTCCTGGCCTACTGCTACATTTGTTCCTACTCTTTCTATAAAGTATTTCCTTCCCGGTCATTTATTTTTTCCCTTCAGTTTCCCTCTCCTCTCAAATGTGGGTTGATTCCCCTACCATTCCTCTGTGTTGTCTTCCCACGCCTCTCTTTATCAACTTGTTCTCTTTTTCATTTATCACTATAATTCTATCCCCTCATTCCTATCTTCCCACACCAAGTTACATGGTTTTAATTCTCTTCCTTCCTTTGTCACAAGGGTCTCCAACCAGTGTTTCTTGCTATTTCTATAGAAGAAGGAAGCATTATACAGACCAGGAAACCTGCTCTTCTCCAGCCACCAGAGAGTGGGTAAAGAGTTCCCTCTTGACACCTCTTATATCACTCACTTTTGTCCCAGGACTTTATTTGTGATATGAAAGTTGACTTCAGGTGTATGTGTGCTAGTGCAAATTCTCCACCATGAAAATAGTCAAACCCGAGTACTGTGCTTATTTATCTAAAACTCCTGGGCAACTGTGTCATGGTGGTTTGAACTATATCACAAATCCAAGAAATAGGCAGACAGTCTACACAGTGTCAGATTCATAGATTTTAAAACCAAAAGGGACCATTAGATCATCTAGTCTATCTGGTATATCACAGACACTAAATTTCATGTAGGCTGTCTATTTCTTACCTTCTTACTGAATATTACCTCCCTCCATTGTTAGAAACAAAGGCATTTCGTCTATATCAGAAACCTTCTAGACCTCTGCCGTTTACATACAAATTGTTGTACACTTACCCTCATGAACATGAATCCTCCCCTCTGATAAGGGATATAAACAGATTCCAAATGTGTTCCCCGCCCTCCCCTTACACTACCCAGTTCAGTTCCACCACTGTGGAAATGTCCCTGTTTTCACAGGTTTGTGGCAATAAACTACTGTATTTCAGTTTTATTCATTTTTAGAGAACCTCCCCTCCATTTTATTTAAATGTGTTATACTATATAAATATATATAACATAACATAACATCCCATATGTTGAGGGGGGAGGGATAGCTCAGTGGTTTGAGCATTGGCCTGCTAAACCCAGGGATGTGAGTTCAATCCTTAAGGGGGCCATTTAGGGATCACACCAGGGGCAGTCTGTCAGGGACAGTACTTGGTCCTGTTAGTGAAGGCAGGAGACTGGAGTCAATGACCTTCCAGTTCTATGAGATAGGTATAGCTCCATATTACATATATTTTTTTCTCAATATGAGTCAACAGTGTGCCCTTTGTTGCCAAGAAGGCTAACGGCATTTTGGGCTGTACAAGTAGGGGCATTGCCAGCAAATCGAGGGACGTGATCATTCCCCTCTATTCGACATTGGTGAGGCCTCATCTGGAGAACGGTGTCAAGTTTTGGGCCCCACACTACAAGAAGGATGTGGAAAAATTGGAAAGAGTCCAGCGGAGGGCAACAAAAATGATTAGGGGGCTGGAGCACATGACTTATGAGGAGAGGCTGAGGGAACTGGGATTGTTTAGTCTGCAGAAGAGACGAATGAGGGGGGATTTGATAGCTGCTTTCAACTACCTGAAAGGGGGTTCCAAAGAGGATGGATCTAGACTGTTCTCAGTGGTACCAGATGACAGAACAAGGAGTAATGGTCTCAAGTTGCAGTGGGGGAGGTTTAGGTTGGATATTAGGAAAAACTTTTTCACTAGGAGGGTGGTGAAGCACTGGAATGGGTTACCTAGGGAGGTGATGGAATCTCCTTCCTTAGAGGTTTTTAAGGTCAGGTTTGACAAAACCCTGGCTGGGATGATTTAGTTGGGAACTGGTCCTGCTTTGAGCAGGGGGTTGGACTAGATGACCTCCTGAGGTCCCTGATATTCTATGATTCTATGTGAGGCCCTTAAAGCACCATAGAACTGTTAATTTATACAGTTTAGACTAAACCAAAATTCAGTATCTGAACTACTCCCATTTTTTGGCAGGGGGGCTTGAAAGGTAAAGACAGATCTACATTTTACTGATATATTTTATATTTTATGATGGGCAGAACCAATATCTCAGATTCAAATGTCCACAACTGTTGAGGCCTTTGGAATCCAGATCCAAATTGTGTTGAATTTATCTCTATGACTGAATTAAGCCTCACAACACCCTTCCAGGGGAAGAAAGCATTGCTATTTCCATTTTACTGAGGAAAAGTGTGGCCAGGTATATACTGAAACCTTAAATTGGCATAGCCATGTCTCTCAGGGATGTGAAAAATTCACACCCCTGAGACACAAAGCTATGTTGATCTAACCCCTGGTGTAAACAGTGCTATGTTGATGGAAGAATTCTGTCAACCTAGCCACTGCCTCTCAGGGAGGTGGATTAACTGTAGCTATGGGAAAACCTCTCCCATCATGGTAGTGAGTGTCCACAATGAAGTGCTACAATGATGCAAGTGTACTCAGATGAAGCTAGGATCATTCTCTCCTTGTAGGCTGGAGGAAACACTAGATAAAAAAAGTTATTTTTCAATATTGCCAACCCCCACAATTTCATCTTAGGTCTCAAAGTGGTTGGTGTTTTTCTTAAAGCCAAAACTCCCGGAGCCATGTGATAAATGAAAGTTAAAATTCTCTTGTAAAGAAAGTTTCCAGCTCTCATCGTCTTGGAGAAAAAAATTGGAAGTGTGACCCCCAGAAGGGGTCAAAAACTAGGAGTAAGATAAAAATCAAAAATATATATTTTTTAAAAGTTTCATTTGATTTTTTCCATCAATGTTATGATTCAGGCTCCAAAAAAAGTTTTAAATTAGTCTGTAAGATCAGAATTGCCAGCCCCAAGCAAACACTGGCTGCACAGAGATGTGGTTTTGGTTAACTCTTCAATGAGAAGGAAAGGTGAAGAAAACCTTCGGAATTCTTAGGGCCAAATTCATAGATGACATAAATGGTAGTGAAGTTAAGTTGTATGTATGTAAGTGTAACTTACCTGGTGCAGGGCAAGGCTGTAGAAGTAGAAGCAAACACAAGAGGTTGTATCAGAGACCTTCAGGCCCCCCAGTGTGTGATTTATACCCATTTATGGACCTTATACCACCATTTATGTCAACCCTGAATTTGGCTGTTAGCTTAAAACTGCGTGCATGTTTTCACCAGGCACCTAAAAGCCCAGTTATACTAGTCACATTTCAATACTGAAGTACTGGGCCCTGTCGCTGATCTGGTCAAGCTCCCCCGCTAGAAACCTACCAGACTACTGTGAGGGATCCAAACACTGAATTCCACATGCCCTTAAATTGTTGGGGCAGAGCAGTTCCTGGCTCTAGGTGCAGCCCTCATGTCTGACACACTTTTGGCAGCGGGTACCCCTGTGGTCCAGTTATCCAGGCCTTGTAACAAAGTGCTATCTCCCCCTAACCTCTCCAGCAACTCTTAAGCATTCCCCAGAATCCCTACAAAGGTGAGAGCCTGGTTTACAATTTACTTCTTTAGAGACACATGATTGCAGAAGCCAATAGACACAGGCTGAGCAAAAGGGTTTTGACTCAACTCCTTTATACTTAATAGACCTTTTAGAAACACAACACATCATCCTGAACACAATGCCCCTCACTCTAACTCACCCTTCCTTTGGGAGTCCTTGGGGCAAGAGGGGTTCCCTCTGCCCCATCAGGCTCCAGAAGCAGCTTCCCTCAGTATGAGCTGGTGAAAACGCCCCCACGCCAAAAAAAAAAAAAAAACACAGTGTAGAGCTGCTCCTGCCCTATTATAACCTTCCAATCTCCTCGCTCATATAACCTCCTGATTCGCCTCAACAGGTGAGCTCAGACCCCTTCCAGGTGATTTTATTGTCAGGTGAATTCTCCCCTGATAAACCAATCCTCCTGGGTAGGAGTCAACCTATTGTTAAGTGCCATTCCATTTTAGTGAAGAACATTTAAGTTAACAATCCATTATTGTTAGTCCTAGTTCACTCTGTATCCGAAGGGATTACAGTCCAATATGGAGGTAAAAGGACAGAGAAGGTAAACAACCCTCACATTCAAAAATGGAGTTTGCAGTCTGATAGATACATATAAAGAGCCCCCAACATCAAAGAGTTAATGAGGTGTACATAGACAGATATTTCAAATTGTCAGTTCCACAACTGATCATGGCTCATCTGACCTCTCCTGTTTCCATTATATCTATGTCTTATCACAGAGTGTACAAATCAATACATAATGGAACATATTCTCCCCTCAGTAATTGCACAGAGGACTTGTGGAGGCAGGTGGGAGTTCTGTGCAAAAGCAGAGAGAACATGGTCCTGTAAGATCAACTGCAAAATAAGCCTTATCTACCTGTTATTCAAGGTTTGAATAGGGCCAGACCAGGACACCCAAATGAGGGTTTGCAGAGCCGTATGCTGGCCTCAATTCATTCTAAAATAAATGTAATATATGGTCCTACCAATACTCATTTTCTGTCTTCGAGTGTGGTGTGAAATCTTGGCTAGCAAAAGTTTTAATACTATAATTGGACAAGATTGAAGATGGAAAATAAAGTGCCAATAAAGGAAAAACACACTTGTTTGTTAATTTTGAATTAAGTAATATATAGATAATTTTAATGCTCTCTCTATTATCCCCACATCCAGTCTGTATTGTTTTGCTTTCTCTATTTTTTTCTGCACATATGTAAATCTGAAGTCTTATTAAAAGCTTATGATAAATTACCAAAACATCTTTCCATGTTACTGATGCAAACAGTCAATCATTCTGAGGACAATATTTCACTTAAATTTAAAGTAAAAAAAAAATGCCATAAGTAAGATGAAAGCTCATTTGTATTCTTTATCAGGTCACTGAGTCACTATAAATAAATGGGTAAGATTCTTCTTTAAATCCTGTAATGGAATAATAGCTATTTGTTGCCACAATTAATTATATTTTATAAACACAGTATCATTTGATTAAAGATTAAATTAAAGATATACAGTAAACACGGAACAAAGAGGAAATTATCTAGTGCAAGCTTTCTGGGCACATAGGTTGTAACTAACCAGTTAATAATTGCTTTGTTGGTTATTATAAATCTGAAAGGAAGCAGAGACAAGGATAAAACTAATAACCAAGTGAGAAAGTGTAGTCATTACTTGTTGGTGTGATTATTGCTACTGTAAACCAAGTTCCAAATCTTCTGACAAATCTGTTTTTTATATCTCCTCCAATACAGCTTCTAGTAGTGCTCAGAAATGCATCACATTTTTTATAAATAAATAAGTGCAGCACACAATGTTAAGCTGTGCAGAATCTGAATATTTAAGACCGAGTTTCACCAAAGTTTTATGTTATCCTGACCACACTACTCTACCACCCTCTTAGTTCTCCTAGGTCAGGGATAATTTGCATGGAGGTAGAACATAGGATGGGTGATTGAAATAGAGGTGTGTAAATCATCATTATAATTTAAGATTAAGATGGTAGTTACTTTTGAAAGTGGTGTATACAAGAAAAATAAGCAAGCTAAATAAGGCTCATTGCAGTAGATTCTCTGCTGCTTATTTGTATTGTCTCAATAAGACCACTCACAGAATATGATACTACTCACCGTACACTGGGGCTGCAGAATCTGGCCCACAGTTAAGGAAGTATTAGTATTTCCCTTCTGCACAGTAAATTTCTCTTTCTCTGCCCTCACCCCACATAACCTCATTATGTTAAACAAACATTAAGGTTGCAAAGTCAAGCACTGAAATTGGAAATGCCAGAATTCCGGTTGCTTGTGCATTATGATACTGTTTCTAATTACAAGATCACATACTAGTTTTTCCACAGTACATCTGTCTCATCGGCTAGGTCTATACTATGAGCTGGTGGTGTGATTCCCAGCTCAGGCACATATTCCTGTGCTAGCTTCATGACAGCATGAGTTTGTATAATAGTGTGGCCACAGTAGCATGGGCAGCAGCAGGAGCACCACAATTTAGCCATGCTGAATACACACTCATGGGGTTCAGGCAGGTTGTACTCAGCAAAGCTAAGCTGTGTGGCCACTGACTGTGCTAATTGCAACTATGCTACTATTTATAGTCTCACTAGCTGTAATGGAGCTAGCATAAATCCATGTACGTGAGCTGGAAATAACGACCCTTGCTCATCGTGTAGGCCTAGCCATTCAGTGCACAGAATAGACATGTTTGAGGGATGAATCAGGATTGTGTGGTAGAGGAGGCTATTGTCTATAGGACCCCTGCCTAATTGGTTGCAGAAGTTGGAAGGTGTGTAATGAATGAGGCAAGAGATTGTAGAATGAGAAAGGACGGTCTCATGGATAAAGGCATTTCAATGATGCCCTGGAGCCTTGTTCTCAGAAATGGTTGGCCTGTTTTGGTTAAAATTACAAACAAACAAACATACAAACATACAAAATCAGCCTGAGACAGACACCCAGCATGGAAAAATTCAGTCCAAATGGTTTTAGTTTCGCAAAATTATAAGCAACTGAAAATAAAGTCTTGCAACAGGAAGTTTCAAGAAACCTTAATAGTAGGCAGTGCTATCAACCCCACCTAAATTACAAACTCTTCCAAACCAGGAATTATTTTAACTATAAAAATTCACTCTCTGAAGTTTGGCACATCTACATAATTTAGCGGCAGCAAAATTGTCATTCCAAGGTACATTGTCAATTTTTTGTTGCTGCATTGATTTGCCCTGCAATATTTTATCATGACCCAATTGCCAACAGGCAAATTGGTTGAAACTATAGTAAAGACCAGAATTATCAGACACAGATGAACATGATATCTTGGGGAAGAGTCAACATGGTTTTTGCAAAAGGAAATCATGACTCACCAATCTATTAAAATTATTTGACAGTGTCAACAAGTGTGTGGACAAGGGTGATCCAGTAGATATAGCACTCAGACAGACTGACAAGGTCCTGCACCAAAAGCCCTTAAGCAAAAGTAAGCAGTCCTGGGTATGAGGGAACGTCTTCTCATGGATTTGTGTCCTATCTTTTAACTAGTTACTAAGTGTAGGAATAAATGTTCAGTTTTCAGAATGGAGAGGTAAATAGCAAGGTTTCCCCATCAATCTGTACTGTACTGTACCGCTGTTCAACATCGTCATAGAATTATCTGGAAACGGGTAAACAGTGAGCTAGCAAAATGTGCAGATTATACAAAGTTACTCAAGATAGTTAAGACCAAAGCTGACTGAAGAGTTACACAGTGATCTTACTAAACTGGGTGACCAGGCAATAAAATGGCAGACAAAATTCAACATTGATAACTGCAAAGTAATGCACATTGGAGAACACAATCCCAGCTATACATACAAAATGATGGGGTCTAAATTAGCTGTTACCACTCAAGAAAGACATTGAAGTCACTGTGCACAGTTCTCTGAACACATGCACTCAATGAGCAGAGGCAGTCAAAAAAGCTAACAGAATGTTAGGAACCATTAGGAAAGGGATAAGTAATAAGACAAAAAATATAATGGTACTATGTAAATCCATAGTACACTCATACCTTGAATATTGCATGCAGTTCTGGTCATCCCATCTCAAAAAAAGATGCATTAGACTCGGAAAAGACACAGAGAAAGGCAACAAAAGTGATTAAGGGTATGGAACAGCTTCCATATGAGACGAGATTAAAAAAGACTGGAACTGTTCAGTTTAGAAAAGAGATGACTAGGGGCAGATATGATAGAGGTCTATAAAACCTTGAGTGGTGTCAAGAAAGTGTTATTTACCCCTTCACATAATCACAAGAACCAAGGGTCACCCAATGAAGTTGATAGGCAACAGGTTTAAAATTAACACTTCTTCACACAACATACAGTCAACCTGTGGAACTCATTGCCAGGGGATGTTGTAAAGGCCAAAAGTACAACTGTGTTAAAAAAATTAAATAAGTTTATGGAGGACAGGTCCATTAATGGCTATTAGCCAAGATGGTCAGGGACACAACCCCCTGCTTTGAGTCTCCCTTAACTGATGACTACCAGAAGATGGGACTGGACAATAGGGGATGGATCAAACAATGCTCTGTTCTGTTCATTCCATCTGAAGCAACTAGAGCTAGCTACTGTCAGAAGACAGGATACTGGGCTAGATGGACCATTGGTCTGACCCAGTATGGCCATACTTATATTCTTATTCTGTCCCTTTTATTGCATGATCAATCTGGAAACAAAATTTATGTTAGTAAGCTGTTTTCAATTCTCATTAATTTCTTCCAGTATAAGAGCATTTAAAAGATCATTTGATTTCATCATTTATATTTACAAACTGGAAATATAGTAGTGGGATGAAAAGTGACAACTTAATGGCCTGTTTCAAACATGGTATATTTTGTTGTCACACTTAGCGTGAATTTTGATTATTTAAAGCAAAATATCTCACAGTTTGCATGTAGCCATTTTCAAGTTAATCATTTAAAAGAACCCACCATGTTCAGTGGTTGTAAAATATAAGGTTTTAAATACTGTATCCAAAAAAGAACAATTTAAAACAAAACAAACAAAAAGGAATCAAGAAAAGAAAGCCTCTAAATGATTAGCCTATGCTATAATCAATTTGAGTATTTGAATGTTTTTTTTTATTTTGATGTGTATTATATGGGTACAAAGTATAGCAAATGCATTGTTGCATTCTTGTTGGAAGACAGACCTTTGAATTAGTATACATTTTTATTGCTTTTTTGTTTATTGAAAAATTTGAATCAACTCTTATTCTGTATTCATTGTATTCAACGGTATCTATGTCCGCAGATCAGACTAGACAAAAACACAGCTTTTTTTGGTATGTAGCTCATGCCACAAACACTGTTGCAAAGTCATCATTAATGCAGATTATATATAAAGTAAAACCTTGAAGATCAAAATGTCATGGGGTACAGTGAATAAATTTGGACAACTGAAATTTCAAATAGTTGAAGGAATTTGCAAAGAAATTAATAGGCAAAATGGAACATAATTATGGTTCAGATTACAAGGAGTTTGGGTTAGCTGAAGTGTTCTATATAATACAAATATAAATGAAAGGGAGTTTCCTCCATCTCTTATTTCTCCCACTACCTAGTATTCCTGAGTTTCAGGCCCCCATTTCAGAAAGCACTTAAACACATACTGAAGTGCTTTCCTGAATAGTGATGTTTTTTGAAATTCAAGCCAGAGTCAGGATTAGTCTTCTGAATTGCAGTAATATTGGAACTGATCAGAATTATTAATGTAAACTCTGCCAAATAAGATGTTATTATTGTATTTTTAGTTTTGCATGTAAATTCAGAATATTTTATAGAAAGATATTTATATAAAATGTAGCACAAGCGAACAGTGCCAGTACAAATATACAGTACTCAAGGATCTTAGAAGCATATTTCTACACTGATGTCCATGACTTATGATCATAAAAAAATCCCAAGCAGAAGATACTTAAGGAACAATTAATGTATTGTTGGGCATAAGATGAATCTTCTGCAGATCAAATTGTTTCCTGAACCAGGTAGGATTTTAAAGAATGAGTGAGTTCAATGTACCAGAACTAGAGACAATTAGAAAAAAAATGTTATGAGCCACTTACTGGAACAAGGAATTTTTTAATCTCTTCCAAGGCATGACTCATACGTGAATAAGCTTCCCCAGGTGGAGCAAACACTTCAATTAGAACATGAAGCTCGTCACTCAAGTGTGAATATTTGGCTTCCCCACTTTTCCTTAGTTCTTCTTCCTGTGAAAAAGGTTATTTTTAGAAATAAGAATCTATTCATTTTGCATTGATTTAGCATTTACAGCTAATGTGACAGAAGGGCATAATCTAAGCAGACTTTCAAACCCTTTGAGAAATAAAAATCTGGCATGAGCCACTTGAAGATTTAAAAATCACTTGAGTGTTTGAGTGATAAAAGCAGCATAATTATCATCTACAACAGATTGTAATCAGTACAGTGAAAAATGCTAAATACTTCAGAAATATTGAAATATCATTAACTCTAATGCAGAAGCTGCATTAGGGAGACAGACAAGCTGTGTGAACCTTCACTGTAGAAAGGCTTTTCAGACACACATACTTTTACTATGGCCCAGAATATTTTAAGATATGGAGATTTGAGTAATTTACTGAGTTCTCATCAAAACAGTGCTATAACTTTTCTGAAAATTGCATGGTATTATTCAGGAGAAGGATGCTTAAATTGTTAAAGCTCTAGATTTGAAGTCAGGAGATTAGGGTTTAGTTCCCAGCTCTCCCATAGACATCCTGTGTAGCTCTGGGCAAGTCGCTTAACCTGTCTGTGCCTCATTTTCTCCATCTGTAACATGGGGATAATAATTCTTTCCTACATCAGAGCAGTGTCATGAGGCATAATTCAGTAATGTTTGCGAAGTGCTTTGAGGTCCTTAGCTAGAGAGTGTAATACAAGAGCAAATATCTCTACAATACACTATATATAATTCACTGAAAATATGCAAATTAATGGGAAATTTGTGGTAAGGTTACCGCTTATTATGACAACATAATGGACAACTTTGTCACTACTATACATAATGCACTCTAAACAAATCTTCTGATAAGCAGTATTAAAGTTGTGAAAGCAGGGACTCAGAAGAAAGAAAATTAAGGGTTAAGGTTGAAAGCTCAACTTTTAAATATATTTGTAGACAAAATCCTACTACCTCTGTGCTAGACAATTACATCCCCTTTTACAGATGGGGAAACAATGATAGAAAGAGAAATTAAGTAATTTCCCCAAAGTCACACATTAAGTCATGGTAGCACATGGGCTGAGGAAAGTGTGCTTCACTTGATTTAAAATGGTAATATTGACATGTATGTTTTAGAAATCACACTGCAAAACTTTTGTCTTAGAAGCCTAAGCATAGATCTGCAAGCTCAGTTCATGAACATTAATATCAACTCAGTAGTATTTAGTCGAAGTAGAGGGAGTTTGTTCAATCACTGTTAAAGAAATAAAAACAAAATCAAGTCGTCAACCATTGCTCTCATACTGGTGTTTTGGTAGCTGAAGATTATATGGCATGTTTTAATTTTTAAGGTGAAGCTCTTCTTTATTTGCATATTATTAAAAGTGAACAAAGTCTTACAGAAAGATATGTGAGAGTCCATTATGTGATAGAAATTCTCTTACACTATATCAGAATTTTAGTGTCAATGACATTACAACTTTACCAGTGAGATCCCATGAAAAAGTACAGTCAAGGAGAGTATATGAGACAGCCTGTTACGAGAAGTTACAATGAATTTCACCCATTGGAATAATTACATATGAAGCATTTCAACAGAATTAGATGTTGCTATAACAAAACATTATGAAACAATGCAGTAATTGTTGCTAATTTCAGTCCTATTTCTCTTTGATTCACAACAAAGAGAAACACAAAAATTAAGTTCTCAGACTCTTTTAGGGAAAGTTACGAACACTCTTTGAAGTTTTAAAAATGAACTGGATTGTTTTCTAATGAAGTAAGGGGGAAAAATGTGTCTGGATCACTAAGTTTATGATAGCTTTGCAAAGGTAAAAAATAGAATGGACTAATATATTAATAATGATTTACTGTTGCATACCTTGCTCAGCAAATTTAATATGTGTTGTAGCATGGTAACATTATGTGCTGAGAAGGATGTACCAATGTGATAAACTAAAAAAAAGAAAATCTATTTGAACTCTTTATTTCAGACTCCTTCCCATAAATTCAAAACTCACTGCCAGGCTGAGAGCCTCCTCCCAGCAGCAGCCTTTTCTCAATAGTGAATTCTCAGGAACATCAGGGAGAAGATAGTGCTGTGCATCTCCTCCAGTGGTATCATCATCAATATTTCTTGCAGGGGCATGCAGGCCAGTTTCCTGGGTTTGGGGAGAGGGGAAGTGGCTGAATTTTCAAATGCACATCCAATCCCACATCAGGGATGCATGGCAGAAGATTATACTTCTTTGGCCACGGGAGGAGAAATAAAAGGAGAGGAAGACATACAGCTCAGGGAAAAACATGGCAGATTAAGAAATCACAACTTCTGCGAGCACAACGGCAACCTTGCTTCCAAATTCATTGCTCTAGACTAAGTGATTCAGGATTTAGCATATCCATACATACGACATAAGAGATGCCAAGAACAGCAGCATCACAAAGCCCAGCTGGGACAGAGGTTGTTGAATATTTTTTGCTAGGTCTGTCTAATCATGTATGAATTTAAAGATCTAGAGTATGTACTTAGCTTCAAAATGTGTTTAAAATGGATCATACTAAACAATTAATGGCAAATTATTAACCACAAAGTTTCGATTGGAGGTACTTTTTTCTCCCCATAGTCGCCGTAATATATAGCTGTCAGGTTTGACTTCCCACTTTCATAGTGTCTGCTTTTCTGAATATTGCACATGGGGTAATGCAAAGAGTCAACTAGAGACATATTTGGTAGATTACACTGAAGGCCTAGGAACTCTGAACTAGGCAAAATATTTCCTGACATTTTGTAAAGTCTTCTTTCTGCCTGAAGTTTATAACTTCATCAAGTAGTATGCCAAGAGACACTAACTACCATAAGCCTCACATTATATGGCAATGGGATCATTACTTTAAATGTATAAACATGCAGCAGTTACAAGCTCTGCATGCTATTTTGGTAAAGTTTTTAACTTCTTTGAGGTCTCAGATATGATTCTGCTTCTGCTGGAAATGATCTTATAATCACAGATGATGATACCCCCTACACTTTTGATGCTTCATGGAAGTCACGCTCAGACAGCATAGGTCTCAAAACTGATGCAATACACTAAAGTGTTCACCAAGTCTCACTAAAGACAAGAAAAATCCATTTTCCCAGTTTTTAATTCAGCAAGCATGAAAACTAGTACTACTATTTTTACTTTTAAATAGAGTAAGGAAATTTCCAGCCCAAAAAAATCATTAAGATTATAGATTTTAAGGCTGTAAGGAACCACTAAGATAAACTTGTCTGATAGCCTTCATGATATAGACCATAGTATTTCACCCAGGAATTACTGTAGTGGAGGGAATTATTCTTCACTATTTAAATGTATGCTGTTGAGCATAATAAACTCTAGTTCAGTCACAAGTTATCTTTTGAAAAGGTGTCCAATGTCAATTTAAAGACTTCAAGTGACAATGACTATCATTTCCCTTGGTAAGCTCTTGCAATGATTAATTACTTTCACTGCTAGGAATTTGCACCTTATTTCCAATTTGAATCTTTTCTGGCTTCAATTTATGGTGCTGCAGAAGCCACTCCACAGTTAAGGTTAAAAACATTATCTAATTAATGACTTGCAAAGTGCTTTGAAGATGAAAAGGACTATACAATTGCTATAGTAAGTAATATTAACTAAACCGAATACCAATCCTACTCCAACTTTTTTTTTTTTAAAGCCTCTTTCTGCCTGAAGTTTGTCATGTGGAGACAAATAAGATTCAGAGGGATTCTGTAGCTAGAAACTTCAGATATGGAACAAACGTAGAGCATAGGAGTAATGTGATAGGGACCTTACATGCACCATGGAAATTTCAACATTTTGGAGTTTCATCAAGTCCCAAAGGAATTTATAAAACTAGTTGAAAGTGTTCAAAATCGGAAAATGTGTGATGAAAAAATGTTCACAAAAAATGTTGAAACATTTTCCCCTTTTAAAACCAGGTTCAATCAGGGGTGGGAGGGAGAGTGGCTGATGTGTGCTGCACTTGCCAGCTAACATATGATCTCATGCAGGCTAGAAAATTGGTGCAAGTTAATGCAGCCTAGGCTAAATTAGGCTGAAGTAGGGAACCAGGGAGCCATAACTAGGGTGACCATATTTCCCTAAACTGAAAACGGGACATGCAGGGCTGGCCTGAGCCACCTGGTGTCGCTGCTCATCCCCCACAAACATTTCTCCGTTTCCCACAATTGAGCCAAGTCACAGAGATGGGTGGGGGTGGGGAGGGAGAGGGGGAGGGGGAAAGAGGAATGGGTATGGGCTGGGATCTGGGCCGCAAAATAGGGTGTGTACTTTGGGGCTCGGAGCAAGGTGATGAAGCTATTGACTATGAGCCAGCTAGTGGGGCATGCCAGAATAGTAAAGGGGCAGGAAGGAGGCTCCAGGTAGCAGGAGGGACCAAGTTGACTGCAAAGAACAGCCCTGGGGAGGTAGGGGAAGGCCGCGATGCAAGGCCACCATTTCAGATTTTGGTATCAGGAGGGGGCAACTCCTGGTCAGTGAGGGGAGAGGAAAGAGGAGCGAACAATGGGTGAGCATGGGTGGTCACTCTCTGCAGGTGGTACAAAACTCAGGGAGGGGGCAGGTGCCTCCCCACCACCTTCCTAAATGGCACCCCTACCGGGATGTGGCAGAAGCGGGTGAGTAGAGCCAGACAGGTTGGGGTGGAGAAAGACTGGAGAGCTCTCCAGGGTCTGGACCCAAGGACGGTGGGTGGGGAGGACATGAGGCCAGGGTGGGGGCTCCGGGGCCTACTCGGGGTGGGAGGGAGCATGCTCTGCTTGCTGCCCCAACACCAGCAGATGCTGTGGGACCCGGTCAGGCACTTACCAGCCAGGTGGCCCAGTAGGGCCCATGGCCCATGAGTCACGGCTCCATGGCCTGGCTGGAGAAGAGTTTGAATTAGGGCCTTGACTGCCCTATGATTGGGGTGTCATATGCTCACTCTGCAGCCCATCGCTCCCTACAGGAAAAATAACATGTGGCAAGGGAAGAGACATTCCAGACATTAAAAATCATGGATCTACTAATTTTGCATGTGAAATCATCTCACATTTTATTGATGCAAATGAGGCCCATAATACCAAAAAAAAAAAGAAAAGAAAGACAAACTTCCCATTACGGAATGTATGCTGGTTCATTTGGTCTACAATGAAGGCAAAGTGATTACGAGACAATACAGAATGCAAGGTCCAGAGTTAATTGTTTTCTCCACATTCATATCATTCACCAGCCCAAAACAGAAACGAACAAAAATCTAAGAAAAGCTATGAAAGGACAAATTTAAGAAATTAAATTATTAAAAAAAAACACATCAATATACGTAAGTGTCCTTCTTTGGAAAGTTAAGGGTGCTAGACTAGAGAGTTAAAAAGAACTAACTTATGCTTTCACTAGCACAGATTCAGGTAACATTAAATGTTAGGAACATGTTAATAATTTGTTCTACTTCTCTTAGAATCTGACCACTAAATTCACATTGACTTCAACTGGCTTTGAATCAGACCACATATTGTTTAAATAGTCAATACAAATATATTAAAATATTATTTAATTGTAGTAAGTATAAATTGTGAAAAAGTGTTTTGCTTGTAGTACCATACCTTCAAATGTAGTAATTATAGCATTATGTGGTAACAAATGGAATATATTATTTTTCCAGAAATACTGAAATATGTATAAACACAAAATTGAAAGACTGACGGTGACTTCAAGTGTTTAAGTTTCTATGAAAATTTGTCAGAAAAACAATGGATGAGGTAGCTTAATTAAAGCAAATTTCTGGGAGAATAGGCATTTTCCTCACAGAACAAATATTCCTATCATGCAACCTGTAATCACATTTCTAAGAAGAGTTTGATCCATAGCATCATTCAAGCATTATCACATCTATTACTATGCAACCTAATTTCAAACTTGTATTAAATGTACCCATCTCTCTCCAGCTATATTTACTTATATCAAGAATAGACAAGTTCTCTTGTCTTTAACAAACTTGTTAATACTTTTTTCAGATGTTTAAAAGCTACTCTCCTGCTCAAGACCGGCTCCAGGTTTTTTGCCGCCCAAGCAAAAAAAAAAAAAAAAAAAAAGCCGCCCCTTGAAAAGAGCCACCCAAAGCACATGCTTGGAACGCTTGTGCCTAGAGCCAGCCCTGCTCCTGCTTCATTAGGACCACAAACTGTGCCATAGAAGGCTAGAAGTTACTGCTAATAAGCTAGATAACAGTCCTAAAGCAATTGATGAAATTGCCAATTATTTATGATGAGAATTCATCTTGAAAATCAGTAGTAATAAACAGACAGCATTCTACATTAGACATATTAGGAGACCCTGTAAATTAAAAAAATAATAATAATTTTTATTGTTGTCAAACATAATTGTGATGGCTCTTGAGTACTCAGGACTGAGTCATCTTGTTACCCCCTGCCTCCAGCATGAAGAAGACTTACATGTGCTTAACTGGGTGGCAGCTCACTGACACCACCAGCCTGTTAGCCACCCATGCACTCTCCTCTAGGCTATGTCCGCCCTTACTTTGCCTTTCAAGTTAACAATAGGTGTACCCCAGATCCCAAACCCCTTTGAAGTGTTCCCCTATAGTGTTCAGCCTCTTATCCACTGAACAGTCACAGAAATACCAGGTCTGCTGTCCCAAAGGAACAGTGAATACATCCATCCCAGTTCAATCATACAAGTTGGTTTCTTGCTTAATACCACAACACAGATATATTTAGAGGGAAAACCAGAATAAGTCTATTATCAAAGATTCAAGACTCAAGAAATAATGAGTAAAGATAATTGAAACAAAAAAGGTAACATATAAAACAAAGTCATAATACTCCTTCTACAGACTACATTTTATAGATTAACCTCTTGTCTAAAGAAGTTTTATTTCACCAAGGCTGGTTCAGATTCATTTTCATACACATAAATACACTGCCTGTTTACTTCCTAGGTGCAAGATGACAGGACGTCTTCTCAGTTCCCCAAATATAGTCCAGAAAGCCTTTGAAGATTTTTGCAAGATAAGGTTCTCTGCCCCTGCTGTGTGCACTTCATTGTTGGCTTCATATCTGTTGACTTCATATGTAAATGTGTCCCAAATGTGTTAGCGTACAGTGCTTAATTTACATACCGACAGAGCCAGATACAAGTGTCTTTTGTCTGACAGGAAACCTGTATCACAGCAGTGGTGCAGAAACAGAATCCAGGAGCATATTTTCAGTATTTTATCTATATCTATCTATGTATATGTATATGTATACAAACAAACACACATAACTCCTTACGTAGTAGCTATACATATATTTTCCAACAATATTAATGAGCAGTGTTACCTTGGCTTTCATTTAAGACCTCACATAAGATTCATTGATGTACCAGAATGTAAATACCAGAATAAGGATATTCTTCAACCCACTTACCAGTTGGCACTGAGGGGTTTGTGGGTCACAATAACTATAATTTGTCTTCTTTAAGAATCAGTACATACTACCCAAAAACAATAGATCTGAATTACTTGAAATACAAAACAACTTTTGCAAAATGCATATGTTGAAGTAATCACAACACACAATTTACAATGTTTGGCATTTAAAACATCCAAAGAAAAATGTAAATAGACCTTATCAATATTACAATATCCATAATTCCTCTCTATAAACTACTGGTACTATGAAAATGATACAATTCTTTCCAGAAGGAATTGTGAACATGCAACACTCAGGTTTTACTATATTCCCATATCCAGAAATTGTATGAGATTAACAATAGGCATCATGACTAGAAGTATGCTGACTTACCTGAAAGAAAACATTTTGAAACTCTCATTCACGGGTCGGAATGGATGCCCTTTGTGAACTTTTTGTTGCCAAAAGGTGAGATATGTTCCAAGGTGTAATGTACAGCAGTCCCATATTTTAAAAAGGGAAGACCTGCGGCATTAAACCACAGTCATGCATTGCAAACAGTGTGGAAGCTGCACCACTTCTGAGGGAATTGCAGAAGGAACAGTTCCTGTCCAGGCTTCCCTATGCACAAGGGCAAATGCATAAGCAGCATGATCCCTGCTCCAATTGGGTGGATTATGCTCCCAGAGCCCAATTCAGCAAGTTGATTAAGTTCATGCTTAACTATAGACTTAACCAGCTTGAGGTTCTGATTCAGGAAAGCAATTATCCACATGCTTAAATCCCATTGTATGGAGAAAGATTTAAACATGCTCTTAAAATTAAGTGAATGCTTAGCCACCCCTCCTTTTTAAGGATGTTCTGCTGAATAAGGGTCTAAGGCCCAAATCAAAGGGATTTAGGTGTTGCAACACTAAGCTTTGCAGCACCTAACTTATAGGTGCCTAGCAGGGCCAGCTCCAGGGTTTTGGCCACCCCAAGCAGCCAAAAAAAAAAAAAAGCCACGATCGCAATCTGCGGCGGCAATTCGGCGGGAGGTCCTTCGCTCCCATCTGGAGTGAGGGACCGTCCGCCGAATTGCCACCAAATAGCTGGACGTGCCGCCCCTCTCTGGAGTGGCCGCCCCAAGCACCTGCTTGACAAGCTGGTGCCTGGAGCCGGCCCTGGTGCCTCGCCACTCAGTGGAATCTATAAAACCTGAGTTAGGCACCTATACTCACTATACAAAGCCTAGAGTGAGAGAGGCATCTGAGCATGCTAGGCAGGGAGCCACATAAACCAGCCAATAGCAGATGCCAAGAAAAGTGTTCTCTAAGGCCTGCCCCTCTCAGAGTTAGGCACATAACTCTGGACTGCAAGAAGGCACCTCTGCTTTGGATACACAACTGTGAACCCTGTCCTGGAGTTATGTGCCTGAGCTATTTCTTGTAAGAATGGCAACAGTTAACACTTAACTCCTCAATGGTCAATGAGGGAGGCCTCCATTACAATCTTTAGCCCAGTGGTTAGGGAACTCACCCAGGATAAGTGAGACCCCAGTTCGATTCCTTTCTCTGGCTGATGAAGATATGGAATTTGAACAGGGGTTTCTGTCTCTCAAGTGCATACCCTAACTACTGGACTAGAGAGTCTCTCTGGCCCAATGCAAATATAATTATTTATACACACCTTTGACAGGAGAATGAGAGCGACCCACATCAGAATCTCTCAGAGTCTAACAGATAGGGCAATCACCAGACTGGCACCCAGAGGTGAGTGGGGTAAGGCAAAGCCTATTTGCACCTGGCTGGAGGACCCTGCTGGGGTTCATGCATGATTTAGGCACCTGGATGCCTACACTGAAGCTTTGCAAGCATGCCCAGCAGTAGAAACTTAAGCGCCTAGAGAACTTGTACAGCAAAAGTTTAGGAGCTAAGGGATTTGAGCCATCTCTAGAGTTAGGTGGCATCTGAGCAGTAGTTCTGAGGCACCTACATTTGGAAGTTAGGTGGCAAATTCCTTTTGTGGATCTGGGTCTAAGTGTTTTGCTGAATCAGCCCTCCAGCACACAGGAAGGGCTTAGAAAGCACATAAAGATACATCTGAGACATTATTTACAGAAAATTATTAATTCTACTCCATTTGTTGAATCAGATTTTAGTCTTCTAGGAGATCAATCGGGGATGATATCCTCAATATTTAATACTAGACTTTCAGTAATCTTTTTATTTAACTGTGATGGGGTGCACTCACCTCTCACAAGTGCCTTCTGCTGGCTGGATGTGGTGCTGCAATCTGCTTTTTCTCCTGGCACCTCTCTTTAGGTTATCCACCTCATCAGGTGGGTCTTCAGTGGCTCAGCCCTCTGACTAAGTCACACAGTTAACAGATGAATGGATGAACCCCTTCCAGGGTAACAAAGGTTCATCAAGGACTATTGTTGTGCCCTTGTTAGTGTCTTCGGCCCTGGCACTGGGCTCAGTTCTCAGCCTCTTCTGGGCTAACTCTAAGTCCTTCCCTGCCCTGTTATTACCCTGGGGGCAGTGCTTTCTCCTTCGAGACACTTTGTCCTGAATGGTTCTCACTGCCCTAGCTCTCCAGCCAGGTCATCTCTCAAATCCAGTCCCCTTTTGGGGGGGTAGAAGGGTGGTAACCAATAGTTCAAACAGTCTATCTGCCCTTATTGGGTCTTCAGCACCATCCGTAAGCCCTTTGCATTCCAGTCCTTTGCTTGGCCTTCGAAACAAGCCATATCCCCTTCCTGGGGCTTAGTCCACTTCCCCTGGGGGTGGGGACGACACAGACCCACCCACTACTCCCAACCCAGGGACCCTACAAATAGCAGCCACGAGTTGCTTCCTTTATTTGATGACTACTACCTTCTCTGGTTCTCTTCACCTTTGTCCAGTACCTGATGGCTAGAGTTCTCAGGTCCTCCTGTAGTTTAGGTTTAGCTAATGCAGCCCATCAAGCTCCCTTTGGCCAGAGTGGTACACCCTTTCCTACCCCTCTGACCCCAGCCAAGAACCAAGCTGCTCAGGCCCTGCAGCTTCTGTTATCTGAGTCTGCTGTGCTGTGATTGGATGCTTCCCTGCAGCCTTTCCGAGCAGGCCTGCAGGACCCACGTTCACTGCTCCTTTCCTGGGGTGGGGTGTAGTAGGACTGCAAGACCTCCAGCAGGGGACCTCACCTCAAAGGACCTCATATACCCATCACGTACACAAAGTATAATAGACTTATGAAGGTCCAGGGCTCATGAAAATAGATGAGGAATCATTAAACACCAAACTTCTTGTACTCATTGAAAAAAGGCTGAATTTTGATATTAGAAGCCTCTGTTTAAAGGAAGAGATTGTTGCTCTGAAGGAGCAACAAAGAAAGAGACACCTTTCCTAATTTGTCTCACTTGCTGGTTAATTACAACTATTTAAGCATTAAAATAAAAATAGTTGACCGTCTAAGACAGTCAGTATTTTCAGCTCAGGAAACTGGAAAGTTTGAAACAATCCATTCTAAAAATTGAATCCAGAGAACCACATTACTCTACACAAAGTGCATCCAGCTTGCTGGAGACTCAGTGGTGTAAACCTGTAGGAATATCTAGCACTACAGAATGTTTGTTTTCCCTAAAGAAACCTTTAATATTGTTATAAGTTGAGTTAAATCTTGTTGAAGCTGGTGGGTGTAACTGCCATCCTTCATTTAAGACAGAGGTGGGCAAATTACAGCCTGCAAGCCACATCCTGCCCGCAGGACTGTCCTGCCCGGCCCATGAGCTCCTGGCCAGGGAGGCTACCCCCAGCCCCTCCCCCACTGTTCCTCATCCCCCGCAGCCACGCTGCCATGCTGTCTCCAGTGGCGTGGCTGTCTCCAGCCGAGCAGAGCAGCTGCCAGACAGGCCGCTCTGAGCGGCATGGTAAGGGGGTTGGGGCCAGGAGGTTGGATAAGGAGCAGGAGATCCCAGGGGGCAGACAGGGGAATGGGGAGCAGGGGGAGGTCGGATAGGGTGGAGGTTCTGGGGGGGGCGGTCAGGGGACGGGGAACGGAGGGGATTGGATAGGTGTGGGAGTCCCAGGGGGCCTATCAGGGGTCGGGGGTGTGGATAGGGGTTGGGACACTCAAGGGACAGGGAGAAGGTGGTGTTGGATAGGGGGTGAGGTCCTAGGGGGGTGGTTAGGGTGGGGGGGTCTCGGGAAGGGGTGGTCAGGGGACAAGGAATGGGGGGGGGTTGGATGGGTCATGGGTTCTGAGGGGGGCAGTCAGGGGACGGGAAGTGGGAGGGGGTCGGATAGGGGCAGCGGCCAGGCTGTTTGGGGAGGCATAGCCTTTCCTATCTGGCCCTCCATACAGTTTTGCAACCCTGATGTGGCCCTCGAGCCAAAAAGTTTGCCCACCACTGATTTAAGATAACAGATACAGTTTAGCTGATTTATGAAATAATAATGGCTCCAAACCAAAACAAAGGTCATTCAGGGGCTTCTCTGGTATTGTTTTGGGGAAGTGGGGGTGTAGGTATGAGGAGGCAAGCTGGGAGAAGCACACAAAAAGAAGGAAGCTACACACATAGCCCTAGCCAAGCATGATGTGGTACTGCCTAAAAGAGGCTTGGAGGTTGTGAGCAGAGAAACTGCCTCCTGTTGTTTCATTTCTCTTGCGTTCAGCAGGACTTTGTACATTCCTTGTAAATAAAAAAGATTGCACAAAGGTCCCTGACTCCATAATCAATTTCTCCTGCTGACTGGAACAACCTGTAAGACCTCAATTTTTGGCTAGCTGCTCAGATCAAAAGGGGTAACAGTATTTTCAGTTATCTGCTAATTCATTACTAGTACTTTTATTACAGAACAGCAGTCATAATATAACCACATAAAGTTAAAGCAGCTATCTTTCAAATGTAGAGTTCATTTCCAATATTCTTGCCTGCTATGCTACACATTTGTTTAAAGGTACTTTTACTGATTAGTATTGAAATGAGCTGTATGTAGCATCTATAAGTGGCTCATCTAGCAAGAAGTGCAACACTTCAGCCACTTTGCTCATTATATTCCTGGATCAGTGTGGAGGCAATGCATGAAATAATTTCTCCAAAGGCTTATGTTTCCAATCATGAGCTCAGGAGTCACATCGGCTGCAAAATATGGAGAGGCCCAAGGGAGAAATATAGCCTATGCCTGTGTTTGCTGTTTTATATCCTTCTGTGCCAGTGGTTCTTCTGTCCTTCATGCGTGACTGAACAACAACATTGTTGTGTTTCTGATGAGCCATGTGAAAGTTGCAAGGCCTTCAATCAAGTATCCAGGACTGGAACGAGGTGCAAAGTCTGGAACTGATCATCCTGTTTAACTCAATTACTTTGCAACGGATCCATCCTTCTGTGATCAGATTCCCTCCATCCTGCCTTGTAGCCACAGAGTGAGGAGGCTTTGTCTGGGCCAGCAGGAGAAAGAACACACTTGCCCCTTTAAGGATTGCCCACGCCCACCCTCTTGGGGGGCACTCAGCCTCCTTATGCTTGAGAAGGGGCGGTTTGTCTGTGGCTGTTTGGTTGGACAGAAGTGGGCAATGTAAGTCTGTTTGCTCCCACACACCCAAAGGGAGGGCTTATAAATCCTTACCTCTGCCCTAGGGCACCTTCTGCATTGGGAGAATACCTTCCCCCTTTCCCCACCTTGGTATTAGAGTAGGACTAGGTCTTTGGGGCTTTGCTGTAGACATCCTCATAGTCCCTTTTGGGGCCAGGAAATAATTTTTTCCTTGTGGGCTTTCCTCTCAGCACCCAGGGACACAGTGAGTAGGTTAGGTTGTAAATTTCATTGTCACAACTTAGCAGGTGCCTAGTACATTCAACAAGGGGCCTGGTTCCATCAGAAATCTGAATGGGAAACAAATCAGGAGAAGGCATCCCCTAAAGAAGCTGGGAAATGGAATTGAGGCTCCTAATGAATGGTACAGTAAGGATCCAGTGCCTTTCCCCCCAGCCCATTAATCTTCAGATGACGGGAGGGTAATGGGATCCCTATAACATTTCTGAGACCATGTTCATGAGGAAAAGGGCTGACAGTAGTCCTCCACCAGGTGGAACAGATTGTAAAGGAAGGATAACCTGCACTGGACATTGTCAGATAGCTCCCAAATGTGCTACTTAAAGTTGCAGCCTAGTTAAACCACATTCCTGATGTCTTGTCTTCCTACGGTGTCAAAGCCAAGGCTTTCATATCTTTGCGAATGCTGATTCATTTACATGTAACTGATCAAAATATCAGCTCTTAAACTTGGATTGACCCAAGCCTTAAGCAGCTGTCAGTACTCATTACCTGATTCAGTAAACAAATAATGGTGATACACTATCTCCTTGACTACTAGAATACAGGAAATAATGGCAAATTGAAGTACTGCAAAGAAATCTCATATTATCTCCTGAATATGTGAAGGAAAATGTTATTTTAAATAGTTAGAGATGAGTCAAATTCCTCAAGTAGCTACTGATGGAGGGAACTCGTCTTATAAACAGTTCCTTCTTCTGGGATGTAGGGGGTTTTACTATTTCACAAACAGTATTTTATGAGCAATAGTCATACACATTTTTTTCCATTCAGCTAGGTTCTGCATACTATTTATGAAGAGTGCAATATCACATACCCGTGGAAAGGTGTGAATTTTCTCTAAGTCCCTTCCCAGAAAATCTAACTGCCTACTTTTATGCTTATTTACTGAATAAATTCAGATATCAGTGCCAGTTCTTGGCTGTATCTTCATAAGTTGTCAGTATGCAGTATGGATTTATCAGACAAATATGTTGTAAAATGAGTTTAAGTTACTGTGTAATTTTATATCTGACTTCCAGTTACCAAATGTGAATAAAATTGTTTAAAAAAAAAACAGATTTGTCAAAGATCTCAAATAAAAGTGGTAGCTCACTTTCTTATCAGGAACAAATTTTGCAATGTGTTCATATTTACAGATCATAGTGAACTGAGTCTGAATGCAAACTCTGTAGTATGCTTATGAAATTTCTAATGAGTGATGACTATACCATTCTCAGTGTGACATTCTATACCTTGGGGGAGCATCTTGTAATCCCCATATTCCTGATTTATATATAATTGTGATATTGCATATAAAGCAAGCTGTGTGAGGTATCGGGGAAAGGTTATGAGCTGCTGAAAGTAGCTGTTCTATCTAAATATGTATATCATTAATGCATATGAAGTTATGAGAATTGTGTTGTATGGTTGTCACTAAAATATGCTGTGGATTTGGGAAGCGCCCAGATACTAGATCTCCAGAGACAATGACAAGGGAGGTAAACAATGCCCAGGTGGGTGCTGAACAGACATTACCAGGCATTGTCCAGCAGAGGAGTTACAATTCCATGACTCACTTACAGGAGACACATGGGGAGTATTGCTTCACCTTGTGACTCTTCAGTGCCCACCAGACATGCCTGGACTTGTGTTCTCCAAGCACATGGAACTAAGGGTATAAAACAGAGTACAGGGGCCCTATGCGGGGCCTTTCTCCCTCCCCCATCTATGCTGCAACTAGAAACAAGGACATTCAGAAGATTGGAAACTTGAACAGAGGATACTGGCCCAGGTTTCAAGGGTGAAACCTGTGTACTATGACCGGCAATATCCCGTGGGGTGAGGAAAACTGATTAATCTAGATGTTACCCAGTCTAATAGGGTTGAGAGTTTAGACTGTATGCTATATTTTATTTTAGTTTGGTAACCACTCTGACTTTTGCCTACCACTTAAAATCTATCTTTTGTAGTCAATACATTTGTTTAACTGTTTATCTTTACCGGTGAGTTTGCTTCAAGTGTTTGGTAAGGGTGTTTGCTCAGGTTTACAAAGGCTGATGTATATCCACTTCCCATTGATGAAGTGGTGAACCAATTAATAAATGTGCACTGCTCAAGATGAGCAGTGCAAGATCATATACTTCTGAGGTACAAGGTTGGGAGCTTGGGGGATTTGGCTAGTGCCTTTCTCTGAGATTCAGGAGTGGCTCTGGGAGCATTCATGCAATCTAGCTGGGTATGGGGCACCGCATGCAGTTGTGCTGAATGATAACAGCACCTGGAGGGGCTTGTTGCTTGTCACTAGCAAAGCATTGTGAGAGACAGCCCAGGCTGGAGAGTTTAAGGGGGCACAATAGTCCCACCGACCCAGGCTGCACCCAGGGGATCCCATCACACTCGGGACTCATTTGAAAACTGTTCCCAGAAAGTAGTTAACAGTGGTTCACAGTCATGCTGGAAGGGCATATGAAGTGGGGCCCTTCAGGGATCAGTTCTGGGTCTGGTTCTGTTCAATATCTTCATCAATGATTTAAATAATGGCATAAAGAGTACACTTATAAGAGATAACAAGGTTGGAGGGTTGCAAGTGCTTTGAGGATAGGATTATAGTACAAAATGATCTGGGCAAACTGGAGAAATGGTCTGAAGTAAATAGGATGAAATTCAATAAGGACAAATGCAAAGTACTCCACGTAGGAAGGAACAATCAATTGCACAAATACAAAATGGGAAATGACTGCCTAGGAAGGAATACTGTGGAAAGGGATCTGGGGGTCATAGTGGATCACAAGTTAAATATTAATCAACAGCATAACACTGTTGCAGAAAATGCGAACATCATTCTGGGATGTATTAGCAGCAGTGTTGTAAACAAAACAGGAAAAGTAATTCTTCTGCTCTACTCTGCGCTGATTAGGCCTCAACTGGAGTATTGTGTCCAGTTCTGGTCACCACATTTCAGGAAAGATGTGGACCAATTGGAGAAAGTCCAGAGAAGAGCAACAAAAATGATTAAAGGTCTAGAAAACATGACCTATGAGGGAAAATTGAAAAAAAAAACCCTGGGTTTGTTTAGTTTGGAAAAGAGAAGACTGAGAGGGGGCATGATAACAGTTTTCAAGTATTTAAAAGGTTGTTTCAAGGAGGAGGGAGAAAAGTTGTGCTTCTTAACCACTGAGGATAGATCAAGAAGCAATAGGCTTAAATTGCAGCAAGGGAGATTTAGGTTGGATATTAGGAAAAACTTCCTAACTGTCAGGGTGGTTAAGCACAGGAATAAATTGCCTAGGGAGGTTGTGAAATCTCCATCATTGTCTAACCTGGTCTTAAAGATCCCCAACCACTTGTCAGGGATGGTCTAAATAATACCTAGTCCTGCCATGAATTCAGGGGACTGGACTAGATGACGTCTCGAGGTCTCTTCCAGTCCTATGATTCTATGTCCAAGGACCAGATGTTATGGACAATTCAGGTAAATATGCATACTTCTATTTTCTTATGTGAATGAAGCCTGAGCTCTGAGCCATGCAAGGTATGTCTCTCAATATCTTCTAATATAGCATTTAGCACAAAATGATCCAGGTGTAATTATAGGGAAATACTGCCTCCCAACTTTTACCCTAGAAGGGCGGGGGAGGGGGAAGATAATCTCTTTTTCTCCTCCTTAACTTTTGACTGGCTGCGGACAGGAGGGGAAAGAGAGAAAAATAAAGTTTGAGGCAGCTTGGGAAATAGCGTTCAGCAGCCTTTCTCTCTGCACTCCTTGTGTTGCTGGCTGAGTATGAGCTGTTTACCTGAGCTGCTCTTCAGGAAACTTTGATTTGAGAGCCTCCAGTTTTTAGGAGACATTCTGTAGTCCTGCAGCATTTTCTGGAGGCTGTCGTCGTGGCTCCTGAGTAGTTCCCTAAAGGCATCTGGGTCACAACAGCAGTTCTTTCCACATCCCCACCTTAAAGGGGTGGGTGCTACAAGGGGGCGGGGCACAAGAGCGAGGACTGGTATGGGGGACAGATGATATTGAGGGGAAAGGCAGGAAGAGGCTAGATTAGTTCCACCCAGTCTATTTTATCTAAGAGAGGTGGGGAGAAAGTGTGTGGTGTAGGGTTGTGGGTAGGATTGGGTGGTCCGTGATGCTGAAGAGGAATCTCAAACACCCTCACCCCAAATTTTTAGGCAAAGTATTTCACTGATAAGATCTAAGAAATGTCAAGCAACTTTGCCCAAAGACAGATGATTGGGTTTTTGGCAAGATGCACAAAATCCCAACATGTACTGAGAACTAGTCCAACTCTGGCTTCGTTGGACCCACCCACCATCTGGTCCAACAATGGAAGCAGGGAGAATTCACAGCAAAGAATGTACTGAGTAGCAGCGTGCAAACAACTGGTATAGGAAACATGAAAGCTAGGGATTTTCCTTTGAGAAAAAGCTTATAAGGCCTTTTTCCATGGTCTGTTGTGTTCATGCTGCCAGCCAGTACATTCTTGCTGGTTGCAGGTCACTTTTCTTCTGAAGACTCCTTAATAGGAAGGAATCAAAGTTAGATTGGGGGAAATGAAGAGGAGTCATGCCTGGAAAACACCAAAATCCTTCATCTGATTGGTTCTTTATGTTACCTCTCAGCTCCAGAGGAAAGGGAGAAACCCATTGGCTGGACTGTAACAGACAGTCACAGAAAATTTTAAATTATGACATTAAAATAATTTGATCAGTTCAAAACATGGAACAGTATTCTCCCAGAAAGGATAAGTATCAGCAATCTTCAAAGAATCAGCTAATTTTACTGCACTAAGAATTAATATTCAATTTGTACTTAAGAGTTATCATCCAAAGCATCCTTGGCAATTAAAAGCACTCTTCCAATTCCCTTTATGCTCCTAGATATATGCAAAAAGACATAACCTTGTGCACAGACTCTGAGAATTGCAAAACTTTCATTATACAGTAGCCAAATCTCAGACAATCATAAAATATGCAGATTAAGTCAATTAAAGTGAAGGCCTCATAATGTTACCATCAGTCTGTCACAAATGTTTCTTCCATTGAAATGATTTTCCCAGTAAACATTCTGACCTGCCTCCAGCTGAAAAGGAAATGATGTATTTGTTTTCTAAATGGTTAGGGCTTTAATACCTATGGTATCCCTTGTTTCTTACTTTCAGGACCAGTACAAACGAACATAAAACAAAGCTGAATAGCAGCCCTTTCTATGTTAGACTTTCTATATTGCTTAGGACCACAAGGCAAGAAGATTTTTTGTTTCTTTTGGTGTCCAGAAATCCTGAAATGTATTAATTGATATTAAGTACTGAGTCCCCCATTCCTCCCCCTCAAAAAACCAACCAACCAAACAAACAAACCATAAATCAGTTAGGAGCCTAAGTTCCATTGAGATGCAGGCATCCTAAAATGACTCAGGAGCACCTTTTGAAATTTTTACCCCAAATCTTTAAATCCTTCCCTGTAACAGCATGGGACCCATGTTTCACACGCATCCCTTTGGTCGAGTGCATCTACAGTCTAAACAATCCTGGTCCTGGTATCAGGCCATACCCCCTTGGTTTCCACTTGGAGGCAATGGCTTCACCCTCTCTGGGTCCTTCTGGCCCCAGCTGTCCAGCTGGGCAACTAAGTAAATCAAATCCCCTTCTGGGGGGTTATGGTTGTCCAAGTGTAGGCCACTTCCCCAATGGTCTATGGGAGGACCGAGCCCTGGGACCCTAAGAATAGCAGCCAAGCACCACAGTCTCCCTTTAACTGCTTTCAGTTCTCTGGACCACTTCCCCATAGCCCCAGCCTTCACCAAAGCCTCACCCTCACCTTAGGGCTCATTAATGTTCAGGCCAGGCGACCAGCCAGGAGCTCTTCCTCACCCCTGCGGTCAGTGGTGCTGAAGTTCCCTTTAATTTGGCAGGAGCACCACCTGCACTCCTCTAGCTCTTGCAAGGACCTGACAGTGGACTGTGCTACAACTCCTTTTATACTAGACTGCAACCCTCTGATTGGCTAGCTCAGGGGTCGCTAACCTTCGGCATGCAGCCCGTCAGGATAATCCACTGGCGCGCCATGAGACGTTTTGTTTATATTGATCGTCCGCAGGCATGGTCCCCTGCAGCTCCCAGTGACCGCAGTTCACTGTTCCCTACCAATGGGAGCTGCGGGAAGTGGCAGCCAGCATGTCCGTGCGGCCCGCGCCACTTACTGCAGCTCCCATTGGCTGGAAATGGTGAACCGCAGCCACTGGGAGCTGCGGGGGGCTGTGCCTGCAGACAGTCAATGTAAACAAAACGTCTCGTGGCCCGCCAGTGGATTATCCTGATCGTCTGTGTGCAGAAGGTTGCCGACCCCTGGGCTAGCCCCTTGCAGTCTCCCCTCCTGATTGGCTGCTCCCTGTGCAGTCTCTCTAGGCAGTTTGATGGAATTAGCTCCACTGCTTCTCTCCTGGGAAAGGTGTGGCAGGACCTTGGGCCTCCAGCAGAGGGCATCTGGGCCTAGTCCACCCAATCACACTCTCATTCTCTGTATTCAAGGAATTAAGGGTTTAAGCCTTTAGCAGACACAATTACATCAATAATGAATAAGACAAAAGGAGCATACATTTCTAATACCAAAATTTAAAACTAAAAGGATAATTCTCATTGTCACTTTTATTGTGAGCCTGAGATGCACTCCATGGACAAATGAGCAGTCCCAGTGACTTTAAGGCAGTAAGTGTTGGCATGATCATGTCCACTGAAATTATACAAACATGCTAAGTTGCTAAAAAAATACATACAGATTTTGCAATCCATCAAAATAATGAAACAGATCATTCAATGTTTCATACTTCTCACTCATTTTGACCTCAGTCAGGTACCTCTATGTTTGGCATGCACTTGATGTTGCTCATGCTTCAAACATTTGTGACTGGTTGTTTTCAAATCCAAAACTGAACTGAGGTTTGCCTATTTGCTAGGCAGGACACAATAACTGCATGAAGTAAAAATGACCAAGTGATTTTTCCAGGTGAGATAATGATTGTATATATCATTTAATAAACACATTACCTACAAGAACAAGAACTGGTTGTGTAATGCTTTTAAAACCAAATACAACTGGAACATTTTTATTCAGAAATCCTAACACTGAGAAAAAATTGGAACCATTGGAGCCATACTTAGCAAATCAAAAGACTGCCTAAACACCATTTCTGAAATTGTATAAAGGATTATAACTATTACTTTAACCATTATGAATAAAGGCAATAGCACTGGCATGAATCTGATACATAGTATATATCAGTTTTGTCCTTCAAATACTTATTTGTGTTAACTGCTTTTATCTCAGCAATCTTCATGGAAATTGAACCGTTTTATGAGATGTTACACTGTTGGTGCCACAGTCAGGAGACAATGAGAAGAAAAACTAAGCAATCAGACATACTGTTGAGATGGTGCTATTACCAGTTTAAGATATGCTTTTCTGCCATGCAAAGCAACCTCAACTTTTATTACACTCAGAAGCATGTAGTGATTTCAAAGCCAATGTTGGATGACAGAGGTTCTTATATGATTTAAGAGGGATATGTCTAAACTATCAGTGACTCTACATCTGCTTACACTTGCTTTTTACATAAGTTACAGATGTTATAGCAAAGATCAAGTTTCCAAACAAAAAACAAAAATACTCTACAGAGATGATTTGACGTTGCTATGTAAGAATCATTCCCCTTAATTAAAGTTCCCAGTGACCTGTGGTATCATCTACATCCTATTACTTGGAGGAGATAGAAAGAAATGAAACAGAACAATATCCGCTCTCTCTCTCTTTCTTTCTTTCTTTTTTTTTTTGCATAAGATGTGCAGTATAAGCAACACATTTGGTGTAAAGTTCTTTCCAATACTAGATTTTAGTTAGCTGTGCATGCCATTATCATGTTGCATTTCACAATAGCTCCCTGAATCTGATTCTGCCATCGGGCTTGCTACACTACAAAGACTTACTGGCAAAAGTCCTGCTGTTATAGAGTTGCCAACAGCTATTTCAGCAGAGTACATTCACATTTGGCTGCCTTTGCAATGCATCATAAGAATAGCTATATGGGATGACAGCAATAGACCATCTTACCCTGTATCCTGTCTGACAGTGGCCAGTGCCAGATACTTCAATGGGAATGAACAGAACAGGGCAATTATTGTCTAGTCTAAACTTCCGGAAGTGAGAGGTTTCAAGACACCAAGAGTATGAGGTTGCATTTGCCAGAGATTGAGTCATGGGCAGCCTTGCCTAATGGTTGAGCAACAGTCTTGCCTACTAGTTAGAGCTGAATCCAGCCAGGATGGTGTCCTGGAGCAAAGGCAAAGGTCAGAGCCCAGAGTCATAATCAGAAGGTATAGCCAAGAGTTGGAACCCGGAGTCAGACACCAAAGACAAAGGATTAGCCAGTCACACTCAGGAGGCATAGCAAAGGGTCAGAGCCCAGAGTCATAAGACAGGACAGCCAGTGGGCAGGGGCAAGCTAGGGCTGGAGACAGGAACAGGATCAAAAACAGCTGCAGGCAAGGAGCACATTGAACAGCCAGCAGACTGCTGCTACTGCTACTGAGCTTACATATCAGCCTATTGACTCCTGCAGCCAATCAGGTGGTGCAGTCAATCAAACAGTTTCTATCAGGGTCAGCTGCACTCATTGGGTTGCCAGGAAACTGGCTTTGAAGCAAGCTGGCCCCTGACAGGTTCCTGACATTCAGTTTGCTTTTTTGACTGTCTCTTCACATTGAGCAGATATTTTCAGAGAACTATCCACAATGATCTCTTCCTTGAGTGGTAACGGCTAATTTAGATCCCATCCTTTTGCAAGAATAGTTGGGATTATGTTCTCCAATGTGCATTACTTTGCACTCATCAACATTGAATTTCATCTGCCATTTTGTTGTCCAGCCACCCAGTTTTGTGAGATCTTTTTGTAACTCTTTGCAATCAGCTTTGGACTTAACCATCATTATTTTTATATCGTCTGCAAACTTCGTCATGTCACTTTTTACTCTTTTTTTCCAGATTATTTATGAATATGTTGAACAACACTGGTCTCGGTACAGATCCTTGGGGGACCCCACTATTTACCACTTTCCATTATGAAACCTGACCATTTATTCCTACACTTTGTTTCCTACCTTTTATCCAGCTACTGAACTATGAGAGGACCTTCCATCTTATCCACTGACTACTTAGTTTTCTTAAGAGCCTTTGGTGAGGGACTTTCTCAAAGGCTTTCTGAAAGCCCAAGTACGCCATATCAACTGATCATCCTTTTCCACCTGCTTAATAGCCCCTTCAAAAAATTCTAATAGACAGATTAGGCATGATTTCCCTTTACAAAAGCCACGTTGATGCTTCCTTGACATATTGTGTTCATCTACATGTCTGATAATTCTGTTTTTTTACTATAGTTTCAACCAATTTGCCTGGTACTGTAATTCCCAGGATTGCCTTTGGAACCATTTTTAAAAATTGGCATTACATTAGCAATCCTCCAGTCAATTGGTACAGAGGCTGCTTTAAGTGATAATTTGCATACCACAGTTAGTATTTCTGTAATTTCATAAATTTCTTTAGAACCCTTGGTACTTATTACTGATTAATTTATCAATTTGTTCCAAAACCTCCTCTGTTGACATCCCAATCTGGGACAGTTCTCAGATTTGTTACCTAAAAAGAATGGCTAAGGTTTGGGAATCTCCATGACATTCTCTGCAGTGAAGACTGATGCACAGAATTAATTTAACTTCTCTGCAATGGCCTTATTTTCTTTGAGTGCTCCTTTAGCACCTTGAATGCCCAGTGGCCCCACTGACTGTCTGGCATGCTTTCTATTTCTGATGTACTAAAAAAAAATTGCTGTTAGTTTTTTGTGCCATTTGCTAGTTGCTCTTCAAATTCTTGCTCCTTTTTCAACTGTGTCTCCAGCTGAAGCATGTTCTGTAGGGCAGGAGGGGTGGGGTGAGCTGGGCCCAATACTGCCCCTTTAACCTCTTCGGGGCCAATGTGGGGTTTGTATAACCCATCACAGGGGATAGTTGAAAACCCACATTATTATTAGCTTTTCTGTTTTTGTAACCTCTGTAATCTCCCTGAGCATTTCACAGTCACTGCCATCCTCCTGGTCAGGTGGTCTGCAGTACATTCCTACTACTATACTCTTATTATTCAAGCATGGAATTTCTATCCATTGAAATTCTATGGTACAGATCAATTCATTTAAGATTTTTACTATATTTGACTCTATGCTTTCTTTCACATATAGTGCCACTCCCCCACCAGCACAACCTACTCAGTCATTCCTATATATTTTGTACCCTGATATTACTGTGTCCTATTATCATAATTCCACCAAGATTCTGTGATGCCTGTTATATCAATATCCTCATTTAATATGAGGCACTCAAGTTCACTGATCTGAGTATTTAGACTTCTAGTATTGTTTATATATAAGCACTTATAAAATGTATCAGTATTTAGTTTTGTGCCTTCCGGTGATGCAATTGAATGGGACTCCTCTTTGTTTAACTGTTTGTCTTCAGTTCCTACCTGTACTTTATCAACTTCTATCCTCTCCTCTTTACTAGAATATTAAGTATCCCCATGAATTATTCCTCCCCTAGGGAATATGTCTGTCTGAACCATGTGCTCCTCCACATCTGTCAGCTTTCCCTCCATCCTTAGTTTAAAAACTCCTCTACAACCTTTTTAATATTACATGCCAGCAGTCTGGTTCTGTTTTGATTTAGGTGTAGCCTATCCTTCCTGAATAGGCTCCTCTTTTTCCAAAAGGTTCCCCGGTTCCTAATAAACCTAAACGCCTCTTCCCAACACCATTGTCTCATCAACACATTGAGACCCTGTAGTTTTGACTGGCTAACTGGCCCTGCGCATGGAACAAGAAGCATTTCAGAGAATATTACTATAGAGGTCCTGGACTTTAATCTGTGTTACCTAGCAGCCTATATTTGGTCTACAATTCCTCTCTCCTACCTATCCCTATGGTACTGGTATCTACATGTGACATGATCATTGGTCCTCTCCAGCACTGCACATAAGTCTATCTAGACATCTCGAGAGGTACACAACCTTTGCACCTGGCAGGCAATTCACCATCAGTTCTTTCCATCATCACAAATCCAACTTCCTATATTTCTAATAATTGAATCCTCCATTACTGTTACCTGTCTCTTCCTAATAGCTGGGAGAGAGAATACTCTGACATCATCTGGAAGGAGTGTTCCAACTATGGGATCATTTTCCTCTGCTCCAGCTTTATGTACTTCCCCATGATTTTCATCCTTTTTAACAGAAGTAGGCTGTCAGACTAGGGGTGGGAACACTCTACTGTGTCCCTGAAAGTCTTTTCTATGTACCTCTTTGTCTCCCTGAACTCCTCCAGTTCAGCCACTCTGGTCTCAAGAGCCTATACTTTGTCTCTGAGGGCCAGGAGCTCCTTGCACTGAATGCACACATATGCCAACTGCCCACATGGCAGGTAATTGTACATGCTGTATTCAGTGCAATAAACTGGACAGTCCCCAGACTGCTGCTGAATTTCTGCTTCCATCATTTTCACTCTTGCAGAGGTTTTTGTTTGTTTGTTGTTTTGTTTGGTTACTGGCCAAAGTTTAGAATATGTTTGTTAGGTTGATCTGCTTCTAGCACTCCCTCACAAACCTCTCATTTGCTGCTCTTCAGTTGTTTAGGAGCTGGTTTCTTAAACTCCTGTTCTCCCTGAGTTAGCCCTGCCTCTTGTCAAGAGATCCTAAAAGTATTAGGGATCAAAGGATAGCAGACTAGAGCATCTCAGCCTACCCAGCTGATTGGCTCAGCACACAGCCCCCAAAACAAATGTCAAGCAAGCAGGAACATGGCAAGCAAGCAAGCACAGAACAAACAAACTAACAGACAACAAACTCACCCCAAGGGTCATGTAGTCACTCATCATTCACCTGGAGATCTCCCTCACAAAACTCTCCTGTTTGCTGCTTCTGTTTGGTTGCATCCTTACAGTGCCACGCTGTAGCAGCAAAAGAAGTGGGGGACTATGAATAGGCATCCCAGTGTCTCCCATGCCACCATCCAGTGCACTACCTCATGGGAAAAATTTGCAATGTTGGGGTCAAGTTCTAACAGTTACCTCTGTTCCATCCCATAATGTACTCTTTTTTGTGCTGCCTTTTAAAATTCCCACTGTTCCCTCTGGTCCCTAATATCAGCTACTTTTTTCAGTCTCTTGGCTCAGCTCACTGTCAGAAGCATGGATGCTGAATAGATCAGTGCAACTTTCGTCTGTTTCAGAGACAGGGCACCTGATTCTTTTGTATCTACAGAACTACGACAACTACCACAGCAGCAGGGAAACTGAGAATATGGCAGACGGGTGGATGATGCAGACTGTGCATGAAACTGGCCAGCTGCTGCAGGTATTCTATAAACAGCTGCACACTGTGGAGTTCTGGGCCCATGAACTGAGCATCAAGTGGAGGGTTCACATTGTGGTGTGAACCTGGGATGACCCAGCAGTTGCTTCAGAATTTTTGGATGTGGAAACCTACATTCCTGGACCCATGTGCTGAGCTTACCCCACCCCTCCATCAGATGGATACCAAAATACATCTAACCAATTGTGCATTAGGGGGAAAATTCCCTCCTGCCCCCTGCAGGTGACTGGCTAAAGTCATTGTCTTAATGCAGAACTGCAAGTGTTAGGAGCATATTACGGACAATGTAGGCAATCCTGTCCTCCCCATGGAAGAGAAAGGAAGGGATTCATAGATTCATGGACTACAAGGCAGGAGGAACCACCATGCAGACCAATCCCTCCCCCGCCCACCCCCAGCAGTAGGATTTCTCCTGGATTAACACATATGTTTTAGGAAGATATCTAACCTTGTTTTAAAGTCTCCAAGTGATGGTGAAACCACCACCTCCCCGGGAAGCTGTTACGCTCACTGCTGGGAAACTGCATCTTATTTCAAGGTTGAATTTGTTTCACTTCAACTACCAGCCACTGGATATTGTTATGCCTTCGTCAGCACAGGTGAAAAACTCCTCGTCCTCTGCTTCCCCATCAAATCTCCTTTTCCAGGTGTAAGGCCCTATACACGGAGATCAAGTCACCTCCCAGCCTTCTCTTCCATAAGCTGATTGAATTGCTTATGCCTCACATCATAAACCTTGTTTTTTAGCCCAGGGATCATTTGTGAACTCTCTCCAGTATTTTCACATCCTTTTACGAGCGTGGACACCAGAACTGGACAGAATATTCCAGTAATAGTTTTACAAATATAGGCTTAAGGGGTTGCATGTTTCAATGAGAGTTTTCCATTTTCAATGTGGTGAGTTACCTTTGATTTTTTTAATTTTATTTTACTTTTTTCATGCAGAAAATATGTATTTTGAATGCATGAAAGGTATTTGCAACAATATGTGTTTGGGAATGCTTTTGGATTCTTTCCTGTTTCTGTTGGTTTTGCTTAGTACTGCCAGGGCATGATCTTAAAATAAACTGGCTACTTTAAAACAGAATTCGTTTGTTCCCTGCTTATGTGTGTTTGGCTGCCATTTTGAGGGAGGAGGTGAATTTTCAGGAGTCATGGAGAAATATTTTTAAGAAGGGGGCATGCAGTAATGGAGATAGTAAATTACCCCTACTCGAGTCCCTTTCCCCTTCCTTGGTGAGTTCCCTCTCTGGGTTCAGATGGGTCTCAAAGAGGTCTGGGCTGGCCATCGGACCTGAATCATCCATGTCCCCTTCCTCAATGAGCTCCTCATTAGTGTTCAGTACTAGGGCACCTTTTTCCAAACATTGTGAGGTATCCACTGTCACTGGCAGATGGTGTTGGGATCCCCACTCAGAATATCATAGCTGCAGCTATTATGTGGAGCTCTCTGGTGGACAGCATCAGATTTTTGTTGTTGCCCATCTTTGCCTCTTAGTAAAACTTCTGCAGTTCTCTCCATTTTGTTCAGCATTGGAACTCATCCCCGTTATACCCCAGCATCTGCATCTCATTTGAAATGTCCACATAAACATCTTTATTCCTGTGGGAAATTCACAGCCTGACTGGAGAAGCATAAACACTTTTTCTAATATCATTGTGATTTGATTTCCCCCAAAGGGCTAGTGGATGGCATGAACGCTGGTGGGGTAACCCTCAAGCTTTGGAGACTGTGGTGCGATGATCTCAGCCCTGGTTTGATTTCTATATGTCTGCAAAAATAAGTTGCCAGAATGTGCCAATTTAAAAAAAAAAATCTGTTTTTTTCCAAAGGGGCTGTATCTCAGGAACCCTTGCTGAAACCGCCTCAAATTGGGGTCACTGACCAATCACTGCACCTCCATAAGGCACAAGGCCTCCTATTATCACAGCTTACATGGTGGAGGGATTGTGATTAAGTTCCCCCCTTAAAGAATGCTCCCCCAGAATCTGGCTCACACAGGGATTGTAGGAAAGGTGGGGTCAGACTCCCATAAATGGGTAGGGGCCCACCAGACTTTGGCACACAAACAGGAGGGTAGGGTACATGGTTTAGACACCTCCGTGGGACAGAGATCCCTCTCATGGGGGGGCTAGGGAAAGGAGCTCAAACCCTGCCCCCCATCCAGAAAGGAAAGCCTCCAAGAACCTGGTTGACAAGAGGGGCCACATGATGGGTGTCAGACCCCATAGATGGGCAGGAATGCCCAGATCCTGGCACACACACACACACACACACACAGGGAAGGGAGTGGGGCTTGGACACCCACAAAGAGGCAAGGCCCCCTTATCCCAGCTCACATGAGAGGGAATGAGAAGAGGGGCTCAGGACCCCCTCCCCCCCCCGAAAGGCAAACTCCCTCAGAACTGGCTGTCATGGAGGGGCCAGGTGGGGTCGTCAGACCTCCATAAATAGGCGGGGGCCCTTAGATCCTGGCACACACACTGTGGGGCAGAGAGTGGGCCTCACATACCCCTGGGGTATTTTCAAATAACACTTTAAGTTGATTTCCCCAAAAGGGCTGGTGGGTGCTATTCATTCTGTTGGTGAAACCCTCAAGCATTGGAGATCCTGGTGCAATGACCTGAGCCCTGCTTTGACCTCTATCGCTGAGCAAAAAAAAAAAAAAAAGGAAGTCATCTTCCCAAGGACTGTATCTTGGTAGCCCCTTTCTCAAATACCCCAAATTTGGATCACTGACTGTACCCCATGCTCCCATGAGGCACACCAAATTTTAAGGCAATCCAATTAACTGTGCAGATTTTACAACACTTTGAAAAGTTGAGCTTCAAGCAGCAAGTGGGTCTGAAATATAGCAGAGCTATTGCTCTGCTATAATATCCTATCACAGTGCCAAAAGATATAACTAACAGCTTCCCTGTGCTTTATTGAAAGTACCCTCTATGTACTCACCAGCTTCAGATTTTTTTATCAAGCATATATAAATAAGACAGGAATTAACTCCCCCGCCCATCACTCTTTTCCATGTAATAGGCAAAATATCTCTGAAAAGGCACCTGTAAAAGAAGTCTGAAGCAGAGGCATTGGAGGTGTAAAATAGCAAGCACAAACTGCCTATGGAAGTTTGTCGTGTCTGACTTTTGATAATTTATAGTAAAATCAGACCCTCAGGACTGAAGTCTGGAAAAAATTTATAATGCTTTATTAGGGATATCAAATTCATATTTTTGTGACTTAGAACTAATGAGGCTCAGCACAGAACAGTTATCTCTTTAAAATTAATCGTTTCAACTTTTATTCTTGATTTTGGAATACTGCTCTATACTGTGTTGAACAGCAAACTTATACCTTATTATTAATTTTCATGATCCGTGGTAGTTTTTATTGCCACAAGATCTAAAGGCTAGATTCATAAAGGCACTTTGGCATGGCAACACTGAGGTACCTCTGACTGCTTGGTATTCTCAGCTGCAAATCTAGCAAAGTTAAGCACTGACTCCATTTTGTCAGGAAACGAGAGAGGAAGGCAGAGGGGGAGGGGAGAGGAGGGGAGAAGGGGGGGAGGGGCCATATATTGTTGGTAAATAACTTTAATATTTTAAAAACAATGAGGAGTCCGGTGGCACCTTAAAGACTAACAGATTTATTTGGGCATAAGCTTTTGTGGGTAAAAAAACCCACTTCTTCAGATGCATGGAGTGAAAATTACAGATGCAGGCATAAATATCAAGTTTTTTCATGAAGTTGATGGATTTCCATGGTGCCAAGTATCAGAGGGGTAGCCGTGTTAGTCTATATTCTCCCCCGCAAACACACAAAAAGACTAACACAGCTACCCCTCTGATACTTGGCACCATGAAAGGCACTGAATTTAGCTGCATGAAGTGGAAATTCATCAGCTTCATGAAAAAACTCGATATTTATGCCTGCATCTGTAATTTTCACTCCATGCATCGGAAGAAGTGGTTTTTTTTTAACCAAAAAAGCTTATGCCCAAATAAATCTGTTAGTCTTTAAGGTGCCACCAGACTACTCCTTGCTTTTGTGGATACAGACTAACAAAGCTACCCCTCTGATATTTAATATTTTATTAACGTACACTC
The DNA here is from genome assembly GCF_013100865.1 of Trachemys scripta elegans. Classification (NCBI taxonomy): domain Eukaryota; kingdom Metazoa; phylum Chordata; order Testudines; family Emydidae; genus Trachemys; species Trachemys scripta. Next base: position 155,973,622 of record NC_048300.1, on the reverse strand, counting down.
CTTAAACTTTTACTGAAAGCCAGTGCTGCCAATTCATATATTTTATTTGCCTTTTCTCCTCCAAAATCAGGAACATTTCTTTTTTTAAAAAGTATTTACCATGTAACTTACTGTCCACTGAAAAAGAAAATATAAATGAATGATATTACCATAATTTTATTAAAATGAACAAATGGAGAAAAAACAGAGACCAAAACTCTACCATGGTGCTATAATTCATGGCTAAGGTATCTACAATACATGTATTAAATATCTTTTCTTGCCCTTAATTATGTATATTGCAGTTTCTTGTATGCACTTTTTGTACCCAACTTTCCTTCAATTAAGAAAGTCACATTTTTTTCAGTTGTTGATGACTACTATTTATTCAGACTGCTTAATGATCAGAAGCTAGACTTTCTGTCCCCAATTTGGCAAAATACTTTAAACATGCTTAATTGTAAGAAAATTCATAAGTTGCATTGACTTCAGTGGGACTTGAGAACATGCTTAGGGGAACTTTGCTGAACTGTGCCAAGTATTTTGCTTTTTTTGGGTTTCCAAACATTTATCCTGAGTTGTCATATCTATCAGGATAAAGTTGATGGTTTGCCTCAATTAAAGCAAAACAAACATTTTAATTAGCAGATTACAGATGACATATTAGTTTCAGTTTTATATGCTTTCTACATGAATATAAAACTAAATTATTATGCATTACAAGGTATAGTGCATTAGTATGTAATAGTATAGGTGAGTTTACTAATTATGGACTTAGCTCTTTCCAGGGCTGGCTCCAGCGTTTTTGCCGCCCCAAGCGGCCAAAAAACAATATAAAACAAAACAAAAGCCGCAATCGGCGGTACTTTGGCGGCGGCTCTAACACACCGCTTCATTCTTCGCCGGCAATTCGGCGGCAGGTCCTTTCCTCCGAAGGGACTGAGGGACCCACCGCTGACTTGCCGCCGAAGAGCTGTACGTGCTGCCCCTTTCTCTTAGCCGCCCCAGGCCCTGCTTGCTGCACTGGTGCCTGGAACCGGTCCTGGCTCTTTCTCATGTTAGTAGTCTTTCCTCATGTGTGCAGTCCCACAAAACTCACTCATGAGAGTTTATAGGATCAAGATTCTGTGAAACCCAACCCAGTGCTTTCTCCCACTATACAGTCCCGTGAGTGGGTTTATTATTAGCCTCATATAGGATAGCTCATCAGACTATCCCATGCCTCAATGATTCAAACACTCTCCTGAGTGGTGAGGGACCCCTGTTCAAATCCTTTCTCCCCCTCAGTCAGAGGGGGTAATTGAACCTGGGTCTCCCACATCCCTGTTGAGTGTTCTAACCACTGGACTAAAAGTCACATGCTAATGGTGGCAGATGCCACCACCTCCTTCTCCTCCTGCCATTTGTGTGGCATGAGGCACCTAACTCATTCTCACAAGAAACAACTGAGGTGTCTGTCCTGGAAAGCTGTGGATTGCGTCTACAAATAGGTGCCTCCCTTCAGCCTGGACGTAGGCACCATCTATAGTAGGAAGAGAACCTGAAACATAAGCCCTTGTATCAGAGGCCTGAGGCCTGGGATAAAATAGTGGTCAACATTTTGCTGATATAAAGCAAAATCAGGCTGTGAGCTAGAGGCAGGCCCTGCTCACAGAATCTGGCAAGAACAGGGCTGATATTGCAAAAACAGCACACATTCCTAAGAGGCACTAGGCACAGAGCACTCATGCAAACACTTTCCAGAAGGGTGGTACCGGAACACCTTAATACCAACACATTCCCTAAAGATAACAGGAACACGCTGACCTATCCTAAATATAAGGTCAGGATGACAGTGTAATGGATAGAGATATACAAGGTGATGGGTGGTAACCAGTTACATCAGAGTGTGTCAACTAACTGTGTCAGAGGGGAAGTTTGTAACTTTTTTGTATCGATATATAAAATGGAGCCTCAAAGGGAGTGTCTCTGTCTAGCTTAAGGAGAAAGGGAAAGTCCCGCCTTCACTGAGCTGGTCCATTGTTACGGACATACATGTATTAGGGTCTGGTAGAGTCTGCGGGACACTAGTACCATGCTTCGTTGACAATAAACCTGGCCCGGTGCCTTTGTACCTTAACAGTTCTTGTGGCCATTGGGCAGTTCGTTTGAGGTCTACAGTGCCAACTATCTGCGCAGATCTGGGACAGCACACAAGGAGAACATACACACACAGCCAAACATCTAACCACACTATCTATGTGAGAGAGAGGGACTTAGAACACCCCTCTCTCACTCGCATCTCCCAGTGGCTAGATTAGGTGGCTCCCTGCCTAGTATCCTGACTTTGTGGATTACAGTTTTAGGCACTTATTTCTCTCCATTCACTGTATGGAGAAACTACGCATCTAACTGAGGCTTTGTGGGTTGCATTGTTGTTCCTGTGATTTTCTAGGTGCCTAATAGAAGTTAGATGTTGCAGAACTGAGCATCATAATGCCTCAGTCCCTTGGTGGATCCAGGCCTTAGCAACGGATCATGGCTTTAGGCACAGCCCTGAACAATGGGTAGTTTATAAGCTGCTCCACTGCTGGAGTAGCCCCAAGGAGTCCTGTAGCTCGGAGACACCTTTTGAGGCACCATTCCTTCCCCTACCTTCCCTTCCTTCACTTTGCTCCACGGAGAAAGTAATTTAATTCTGTCCTATTCCAGCTGCTGTGACAGTTCCTGTCTGACTGTGCTAGCCAGCATGTTGGAGAAGTAGAACCTCCCCACTCAAGGTGGAAGTAAGCAGGTGCACAGCACCCGTTGTTTCCAGGTAGACCCTGCAGGGGTATCAGGACAGTTCTTACTCCCCTGCATGAGCATTGTAGTCCAAATCACAATATAATTTTAACCATTTTCCCTTAGTTATCTCTTATCAATCTCATCACAGCATGAGGATAATGTTTTACAGTGGGGGTATGAGGAAAAATGTTAATATCTATGTACACTTGAAAGAAGAACAGTACTTAAGTATTATGTGAGAAAACAAAGTTTCCTTTACAGTCGCCATTTCAAGGCTTCTAACATAGTTTAGGGAATGCTTGTACTTGTACTGTTACTGGTTTTCTAACAGCATCAGGAAATTATAAACAAAGGAAAGGTCTATGGATCACTTAAATTGGATCAAATGTTTTTTTGTTTTTTTTTCAAGCCTGCACTACAACAGGCAGATCTAATTGGCCTTTTATACTTCCAAAAGTATACACCAAAGTTTATAACAAGGGGTTGCTTCAACTTGGAATTGAAGAACAATGACTGTCTGACTCTCTAGAACAATAGCAACCTGGAAACTGTCCAGGGAAAATATTACATTTTAGTTGAGAGTGACACTTTCAACATCCATCTCCACTCTCCCTTGTGAATATGGTTAATGAATTGAATTTCAACATATGAAAACCAAGATCCAAAAGGCAGTAGTCTAATATTTCTGAATTCTCAGTGGAGTTAGCCTAGCTAAACCCACATACCTAATGAGAAGAAGCAGCAAGGAATCTCAAAGACTTTGAACCGGAATAACTGATGCAACTGTTAATAACTTTTATATGCCACAGACCGGTAGGAAAGGAAAACCTGAATGTTTTCTTTTTTAATTTTCAAAGTTAAATACTTGTTAAAATTAGTGGAAATATTAAAACAAGAATTAGCAATTCTTGATCCACCTCAACATTACTTAGAGTAGATTGTGAGTTTCCATGTCACTGTACAAAATGTTAATGTACTGAACAATTAACAGTTTCATTGCATCAAGGCATAAATTGGTACAATACACAATAAAACAAATATAGTGATATACAATGTTGCAAAACTTTTATAATGCAACTGTAATGCTGTCTAGACAACATCCACCAATGCCATTCTTATATGAAATAATTTTAATCCTAATCATAGACATTGCTTTTTTCATTTATTTTTATAACATGAAAGAAAAAGGCCACATAAATGGAAGTATTAATTATTTATTATTTTATTTGTATTATGGTAATATATGAATTTGTTATCAGGATCCATTGTGCTGTACAAACACAAGTCCGGATCCTGCAAAAAGCTTATTTTAATGATTAACTTTTATCATGTGAGGAGTACTTTTGAATTCAGGGAGACTACTCATGTGCAAAGTAAAATCTGCCTGTAAACCTTTGCAGGATCAGGGCCATACATAAAAAAAGAGCTTATGCAAAAACAAACAAATAAACTAAGCATAACACACATTTTATACTTCTTCACTACCTTGTTATCAGAAAACTGAGAAAAAGTACCAAATCACAGAAGAAAGAGAATCAAGCCAGACAATAGAGCATGCACCACAACCTTAACTCTGCTCTTTTCACCCTTTTCTGCACAGCCCATTCCCACATGATTTTTCCCCATCACTAGTGATTGTGAATGTTTGGGGTAATGTTATTGGGACAGGATAGGTACGTAAAGGATTGTGTGCAGAAGGGTAGTTAAAGGAGCTGATGGAAGGCTGGCATCCCTAGGAGAGGGAAAACGTTGCATTATGTGGTCTTTGATATATGCTTACTGTGGTAATGGCATGGTTTGTGCTTGTAGGGATGTGGGGAGGAGCAGAGTACATGCACTGATTTTATTTCCTTGCCTTTGTGTCAGGTGTGTTGTATGTGTGTGTAGCCACCTTCATAACAACATTTCTGTTTTAACACATTGTTGGGGGTTGCATTGGTGGGCTGCAAGTGGATCTGTTTGGAAGGAGCACAGCTGCTGGCAGAGAACATTTTATTCAACACACAGAGGAAACCCTCATGTGACAGCAGGTGCACATTAGCCCGTCTGTATTGCAGAATAATATCTGGCAGAAGAATATAAGTCCTGAGATAGAATATTTTATGTTCAACTGGCTCCCTTCAACCAATGTAGCTTCCATGTGCCCAGCCCCCATGAATCAAGTTTATGTGCTTTGCACATAAACTTTCAGTTATAATGTTAAAAATGGTGGCTAAATCCAACCTTAAACAAACAAACAAACAAAAGCCGTTGCATGAGATCTATTTAGAATCCACCTCTCTACCAAGTTTTGTGCAGACATACAATGTTTTTAAAGAGATATTCATTAACAATGAAAGTAGGACTGCCAAGGAAAAATTTCAACCAGAGCCTAAATCCAAATCCAATGACTTCCTATTATAAATGTATGAAGAGAAACCAAATAAAAACTACAGTGAAAATTCAAAAAGCACCAGAACAAACTGTGTGAAATGTAATCTAATTGGCCACCTAGTTTTAGAGGAAACCCCCCCATGAATGAATGCCTCATTTTAAACTCTTTTAAGATCAAAAACCTAACTATGGATGAAATTGCTACCTAGTGCCTCCATAATCAGTATTCCATAGTTACCCATCAAAAGAACAAATCCCCAAAATAAAGACAAAGCAGCATCTATATTGTACAGTTCTTCCCTTGTTATATAGTGCAGCCTTTTCTTTTATTTAAAGTTAATTTTGTAATGTGGTATTATACCAAAGCATGTAGAAAGTCTATATAGACCTATGCACAAGTTACAAATATAGGTATAATCATTGCAACATTGTGCTAATTCATGAGAGCCTGAAAGTAAAACTGCCTGAAGACTAACCACAAACAAAAGTGAAACTGACTTGTCTAATCTCTCTAAAATTTGAGAGCAAATAAGGAATACATTAGATTCTATCGTGTTTAATGTATATTCAACCTGACATTGAACCTTTAAGTACAAATTCCAGTTGATGAAAAGAGTCCAAATAAGAACAGAAACAAAAAAAAACCCCAACCCAAAACAAACAAACCAAAAACAAAACAACAACAAAACTTTTTAGCAACCCAAAATGTTGTTTCATTCCAGAAGTTCCTCAAGAGTGATAGGACCAGCATCACTATAAATACAATATATATATATATTTTTTATTGCAGTATAGACATACCCGGGCTGACATATCATAATTCTGTGGGACAGTTCCTGCAGTAAAGCAGATCTGCTAGGGGGAAGAACCAGCGATATTTGCAGAAGTCAGAATCTACAGTTGACAAACCCACAGATCATTAACCATTCCTATACAGGCCTCTAACACTGTATCTCTCCTAGCTCCAAACCTTGTAATATGACATAAAAACAGCAGTCAGATCTTGGGTGTGAAGGCCACCTCCTGAGTGCAAAGCTGGGCAGGGGGTTAGACATGGGTACCAGCAGCAACTAGGAATTAGCAGACACAATTTAAGCACTGATCTCAATGGACTTCATGTAACACATGTTAATCTGGGTGCAACTGAGTTCTAATGCAGTAGCAACCGCAGAAAAGTTGCTGTGTGGAGAGAAGGCAAACATACCACATAGCTAGTGGTTCTGATTCTCAGTTTTAACCAATAAACATCAATAAAATACCCCAATACAAAAAAAAAAAAAAAAGGAAATTGGTGTTTATCCAATAAACATTGGAAAAATACCAGAAATTGTTACTTGCATCTGAGGGCTTGTCCACAGGAGCAGTAATGCAAACTACTGGGGTAAGATTTCTGCAGTACACTAATGTGTTGCTCATTAATTAGTGCACTTTATTGCAGTGCTGTTTGAAACAGTACTTCATTAAAGCACACTGGGGTACATTACAAAGAGATTATTCATTATGGTATATACTACTATAAAGAGTAACATATATAAACATACAATACTCATTACAATATATGTGAAGAAAAAGCCTTGAAAACTGTAGATTTTTGGACATCTCCATAAAACTCAAAAATTACAAAAAATAAAACCTGAAAAATGAAATTAATACAACTCCCAAACCAGAAGCCCCCCACATAACCATTTTTTCTCCCCAACACCTGCCCCAAACTGTCAACTCTCCTACACAGTGTGTAGGTGGAGGGAAGCAAACAGGCTTAAGCCATTTATAAACTGGTTATTTTCTGGCTTCTCTGTGTATGTATGAAGTTTCAAAGTCTCATGGTCAGGGCCGGCTCTAGGCACCAGCAAAACAAGCTGGTGCTTGGCGTGGCACATTTTTAGGGGCGGCAGGGGCAGCGCCAGAATGCCGCCCCTGCCGCCCCTAAAAATGTGCCCCTGCCGCCCTAGCTCACCTATAGCTCTTTTGCATCCCTGTAAGAAAGTCATTTTTCAGTGGGAAAGCAAAGAAATCTGCAGGGGACATAAATTATGCACATGCGCAGAGGCGAAGAATTCTGCAAGGAATAATTAACCACTGGAACAATTTATTCTCCATCACTCACAATTTTAAAATCAAGATTGGATGTCTTCTAAAAGAATTATTTTGGGGGAATTTCATTGGCCTATGCTATATGGAAGGTCAGACCACATGATCAGAATGGTCTCTTCTGGCCTTAGCATTTATTGATCTAGTTGTGATTGGCCACATGGTATTGTTACTGTTCCCTAAATGGATGAGCACATGAGCATTTTTGTCACATGCATGGGGAAACTTAAAAGTGGGTGTCTGTGAATATTGCTGGATGTGACTTAAATTTGTATTCTGTAAATATTTTTGCTAGTAAAAGTTGATTGCTCAAATATTACTGGCAAGCTAACACAGAAGGGGCATGATACAGCATGGAAATTCATTCATTTTTTGCCTCTTCCCCATTAACTTTTGAGATATTCAATGCTATCTTCACCCTCCGCCTCCTATGCAGCTCCCTAAAGCCTTACCCTCCTCCAAGGGAGGCATGAGTCAGAAACTCTGTAAGGCAAACCTCAGCGTTTCCTTACCCCTGTGTCCTGCTGCTACTAATCTTACTATAGGAAGGTGTGGTGTGCTCCCAAATGATTATTTTTTACAAAAGAGAAGATATGAAATGCATGTATGTACAATTTTAAAACAGGTGCCACTTTTAAAAGATTATAACGTGCATTTCTATTTTTATAATATTTAAATAGGTTGTGTATGTTAATTTATGGGCCTGTGAATGCACCAATCCTCAGATTCTATGTTTCTCTTCTGTTCTTTTGCAATGGCCAGGTGAGGTAAAGTCGTGACTCCCAAAGTGTGGGGGGGAAACATGAATATGAGAAAATCTAAATGGTAAAATAAGTGGAGTATTTATGTAAATAGTGAAATGACTTTATGTAGTGAGACTACACTTTAGCTGTGCATAACCACAGTCAAGAAAATGCATGGACAGAGAGGAAAGCATGGAGTGAATATCTTCTGCCCCAAATTTGTCTCTGCCTAAAATCTACGGGGAGGTTGCTCAGCAAGCTCTCCATAAGAGCAATCTTAGAGAAGCACAGAAGAATAGGGCCAAGAGTGCATGGCCAGAATCAGGGCCGGCTCCAGGCACCAGGCAACCAAGCATGTGCTTGGGGCAGCACTTGGTAAGGGGTGGCCAATCTTGGGGTGGGGGGGGCAGTGCGGTGCAGCGCTCGCGGAGGGTGTTCGGCGGCACGGCGCTCCGCGGGGAGGGGTTCGGCAGCGCGGCGCTGGGTGGGGGGTGTTTGGCGGCATGGTGCTCCACGGGGGGCGGGGGTTGTTCGGCGGAGCGGCGCTCAGCGGGGGGGTGTTTGGCAGTGCTCGTGCGGGGGGCTTCAGCAGTGCAGCGCTCCGCGGGGGGCGGAGGTGTGGGGGGCGG